>NW_019727425.1:64724-100855 GCF_002891405.2 Cryptotermes secundus | reverse complement strand
TTTTACATATATGTAGAAAATTCTCTTGTATTTCAGATTCTTTTTAGTTCATATTTCTATGTTGCATAGAACGGAAAATATGTATTTTTTTCTCAAGGTTTGCAAAGATCCTCAATAAAGGCGATTTAAATCCCGGCCATACAGGGGCTACCGGCAATTTAAAAGCCCGTCCGATAAAGGTTAATGGGGACATTACCTGGCATTTAAATTACTTAAATTTAAAGCTACAAGGGACAAGACAACTTGTAGTTTCATTGTATGACAGTATTAAGGCTTTTAAATTGAAGCTCAAACTTTGGCAAGGACAGATGAAGAATGGCAACTTAATTCATTTTCCTACCTGCCAGGATTTCAAAAAGTCCCACAGTAATTCTGATTTTACCAGTTATGTTTCCCAAATAAAGGACTTAATTAATGACTTTGAAAATGGGTTTAAAAATTTCAAATTGTGCGAGAACAATTTCTCTTTGTTTACAGCTCCATTCTCATTTGATATTCAGAAGGCAGATAGTAACATTCAAATGGAACTAATTGAAATGCAGTGTGATTCAATACTGAAAGACAAATATAATGAAATTGGTATCCCTCAATTTTTTTATTTGCCAAGCCAGTACTCAATAAAATGCGCCAGTTAGCTGCAAGAATACTGGCCATGTTTGGTTCCACCTACTTCTGTGAAGTTATTTTTGCTTGTGAAGGCAACCAAAACCACACACAGATCAAGGATCACAGCAGAACATTTTTTCTTCCATCCTAAAAATAGCATCTTCACAGAGTCAAGTAGCTGACATTAAGTCTCTTGTATCCCGGAAAAGATGCCAGTTCTCAAGTACAAACCAGTAATGTACGTAGTTTAATAAATGTTCATTTGGTTATGTAGCAATTTTTATTGTCAATGTAGTTTTTCATCAATCATCACCATTCAAATATTTCAAGAAAAACATACAGACTACATTGAATTAATAACAAACAGAATAAACATGTGACTTAATAGACAAAAAAAACATTGAACTGGTAATTTAATTCATTCATGAATAATACTATTAACGATATTAAAGTGAAACAATACAGTTATTGGTTTGTCTTCCAAGTTAACAGTTTAAGAAGTTCGACACATGTAATTTTGTATGTTATTAATTCAATGTTCTGCTATTTCTAACATAATTTCTTGTGTAATCTCTCTTTTTACATATTGAAAAGTTGTTTGATACTTGTCAAAAATGGCATTCTCTTGCTTTTTAAAACTATAAGATATGTGACTTTAGGTAATTATATTGAAATTATTTCTAAATAATAAATAGAATTAAATTTCCTTGTATCAAAATCTAATGTATATTTCTATTTTGAAGTGCAGCCCTGGACTATTATTTACATGGCTGAGGTGGCCCTCTCTACAAGTTGAGTTTGACATGCCTGCTGTAGATGTTTTTCATTACATCTAACCCATAACAGCTGCTCTGTAAAGATGTCTTCTCTACACACTTCATAATCTTAGCAAGTGTTAAGTTCATAATGCAGGGACCTTCCAGAGAAACCTATGGTCTCTTTGGAAGTACAGAAAATACATATCTGCTCTTTATGGAACCGAAGCACTCATTACTGTGTTCACACATACCAATCATGGCTTTGCATCTGACACAAACAAACACAGTCCAAAACCCTATAATTATACCATTAAAAAAAAAAACATGTTCACAATTGTCTCCCAAGTGATCTCATTCTTTCAGGTCTTGTCAAAATATCTGTACACATTTCTCATATTCACATGTGTGCTATATGACCTACCCATATCACGATCTGAACAGCCGTTCACAGGACCTGAACCAGCTTGCATCATTTCAATTGGAGCTGCCAAGGAAGTGATCAGGGACTGGACTGATAGAAACCATAAAAAATACTGGGATCCATAACTGGACTCAGACAGGCAAAGGGCTTTATAGCAGGACCCTCTGCCAGAAGAAAGAAGGATCTGTTGGAATTAAACAGAGATCAACTAAGATGGGTGGTAAGATTACTTACCAGACACTACCACCTGAAAGGACACATTTTCAAGTTGGGACTGACAGACAACCCAACCGGTGAAAGGTGCCTACAAGAAAATGAATAAGCAGCACACATCCTGTGTGATCGTGAGGCCATTGCTTATTTAAGACTTTGCCACTTGTGACTATTATAACATCCCCCTAAAGCAGGGTCCTACACTCTATTAAAAGTGTAGGATTAATAAAGGGCTAAACCAAGCAGAAATAGAACAGTTCATTGAATGACATACTGCGGGGGCCGGTCTTTATAGCTTACCCCTTACATACATACATACCCATATCACTCTCCTTCAACTGATCCCTCTCCCACATAATAATGCAAAGTTTTGCAATATGAAGAACCATGTAAACTCCCCATATGGATTATTAAAAACTAACACAAGCTTGGCATAAAAACTTTAGTTTCTTAAGATATTAAAATTGACAGATGATAGCAAACTTTTGCCTGTGCACACAAGCAAACACTCACCATCCTTTCTGTCGCAGCAGGAAATGTTTCTTCAGCTCTCTGTAGCAGAATTCTCGGCATTCCTGTTGCAAGAGAATGCAGAATCTTTCATAACCTTGAAACTTTATTTTATCACATAAGATGATTTGTCGGTGGCAAATGAATTAATTTACAAGTATCCTAGTGATATAGCATTTCTAACAAGCATACCAGTACCTAGCTCTGAATATTAGCCTACGTCTGTAAGCAATCATACTAATTATTGTGAACAAACACACTGACGTGGTGGACTTTCTTCTCACAGAAGAGCCGGCAGAGATTACTGAAGCTTGGTGTCTTGCTACACGTTGTATAGTCTAACAAATTGCTGCTCAGTTTTGAAGGCAGCTAGTTCACCCGTTTTGAGTGAACCACTTGCTTCCACAACGTGGGTAACTGGCTACCAGACTGCAAGGAGTTACTTCCTAGGTACAGCAAACCTACTCTACAAATTTACATCGTAGAGCCGCAAAAATGCGTGTGTGCACTGCAACCTCGACCAGTTCAATATAGACCACCAGCTCTCACGACTTCCTTTACATGTGGGATTGGAATGCGTAATAGGCGAGAAACGGCATAAAACAGCAAAAAATGTACATCTACTAGAAACATCACCCTCGGAATGGCCATTGCGTAGTTTAGCAGAATCCCAAATAGAACTTGCAACTGCAGAATGATATCACGAACACAATAATTTGTAAACATATGAGGAAACCGAATTTCTCTGGAATGATCCTAATGATTACCTAAAGAACAGACAAAATTTACGCACTTCCATTATAAATATAACACCCGAAACCATGAATGCAAAAGTTTGTTCTACTTGGAAGGGAGCTCACTCGTGGTTGCTCATAATCAGCCCCGTGAAAGACCCACGTTATTGGTTTGCAACATGGGCGCCATGACACCTCGATTAAATGCTTCTGCCATCTATGCTCAGCTTACATGACTAAATTAAAAATGACCTCCAAGGCCGAGAGCAGAATCGGTAACAAGGTATGCTACCTTAGCAACTATTTTCAGTGCTCCCACCTCGCCCCCCTCAAATTGCTTTTTTCGCTACTAGCAATAAATACTTTTAGATCTCTTGTACTGCAGTCTCTCTTTCCTTCTGGCGTTGCCACTAATAACCTATATGCATTCCTCGGCTCCCCATTCGTGCTACATGCCCTACCAACCCCATCCTCCTCGACTAGTGATACTGAACACAGTTCAAAGTATTCATTTCCCCGCCAACCTATTTCCATTTTTGAACTGTGTTCAATATCATTAGTCGAGGAGGATGAGGTTGGCAGGGTATGTAGAACGAATGGGGAGGTGAGGATTGCATATAAGATATTAGTGGGAACGCTAGTTCCAGTAGTGGGGACTACTGGGAATACGAAGGTGTAGGTGGGTGGATAATATTAAAATGTATCCTAGTGAGAAAGGGTGGTATAGATTGGATTGGAATGATCTGGCTCAGAATAGGGACCAGTGGAGGGCTCTTGTGAACATAGTAATGAACCTTTGGGTTCTACAAAAGGCTGGAAAATTCTTGAGTAGCTACACAATTGACAACTTCTCAAGAAGGGCTCAGCTCCAAAAGTAAGTTTAATGTCACTTCACCCATATCCTTTGGTTGGATCTGAGTGAAGTTCTATTAAACTTTGTCCCCCACCCTTTCCAAAAAAAAAGTAAGATCGGAATAAGCTCTGCTCTGGAGCTCTGGAGTACAAGAGATTAGGTTGGAAATTAATTATCTGGAGAAAGTTTGTCACCAGGCCTGGAAAGTCATAACCTTTCTTTCACATGAAACACCTCTTTAAACAAAAGCACTGAACATCGTGCACTGTAACATACATGGAATACTTGTAATTAGGAAAGCTGAAGGTGGGGGAAACTTGAAAGAAAATTCTGTCTCAATCAGAGATGCATATATTAAACCTCATAATTTCCTCATAACTTACACTTGAAAGCCACAAAGAACACAGTTTTCTGCTTACATTTAACTATTATAAATCATATATTTTAAGAAACATACTCATGTTCCCATTTATTCTTTTCATTAGAATGACTGAATTCGAGAATGTGAAATACACCCGTGAACAAGATTAAGGCTGCATTTAATGATACAAGAAAATCTGATATATTCATCTTCACCAGTTCAGTACTGGGCAGAACAATATGGCAGAAATAATAACATATCTTGAAGAAATATAATGAATACTGAAAATCTGGTATCTGTTCACATTCCAGTTCAGTAATGGAAAGGTTTACATGGCAAAATTAACACATCTTACGAAAGAATGTAATGAATACTGGGAATGTGGTATATATTCATCTTCCAGTTCAGTACTGAATATGATTATATAGCAAAAATTAATAATAGTCGTATATGTTTAAGAAATGCAAACACTATTGAAAATCTTATGTTCATGTTCACCAGTCCAGTAGAGGTAGCATTATATGGCAAAAGCAAGAGAAGGACTACACCTATAACAACAGAAGTGAATAACAATGTAATGAAAATGAAAGAGGTAAAGAAATTACATAAATAGTCCTACACACATTCAATCCTGATACTAGTTCTGCTTCTCAGAGTTTCACACTGAGGTGGATAACTTGAACTTTGCAAGTCAATTATTAAGTAATGCCTCTTCATTCTTACCTACACATAAAGAAGACCCATGTGTGTCAGAAAATATTTTCCCATACACTCAATTGAAATATAATTTGTTGAAGATAAAGGCCAGAATGAACTCTGACCCAGTGAAGTTCTAATATTCTGAGAAGGAAACATGTTTGCACAGAGGCAAAGAGTTGGAGCTCAAGTTCAAAATAAGTTTCATGTATGTAATTGAACTGTGGTTGACCATGTTATCATTCACTGCAACATGTTTGCAAAGCAGGAAAGAGATGCAGCTCAAGTTCAAGGTAGGTTTCTTGTGTGTAATTGAACTGTGGATGATGATGTTATCATTTGCTGCACAGTAGTTTCTGTTGCTGCACTGCAACTGCTTGTCACCAAGGATACTTTCTCCAACTTACGAAATACTTAATGATACTCATGTGACTAGTTGGCACACATATTCTTCCAGTAATTTCATAACTACTCTCTGTCAATTTCCAGGGCTGGTATGGGCAGGATGTTACAAGGCAAAAATGGAGAAGCATTACTTTCATAATGACTTACCGATGAGACAGTATCTTCATCTTCCTCTCTGTGGCCCTCTGCCTGGCTGCTTCAGTCATCAACCTGTTTCTTCGCTTACACCACCAAGGAATGTAAATTTGTGTGAGACATCTCACAATACTATCTACTATTCGTTGGTGGTGAAGCGAACGCCAGAACACCTAATCCATTTGAAGTCAATGGTGCTCTTGATGGCAGCTGTGATATGTTGCTCCACTGAAATAAAGTGGACAGCCTCTGTCATTCTAGACTCCATCAGAGTTACAGCAGTACCAACAGTCTCCACCAGCTTGTCAGAAGGATAGTTGAGAGACTGTTCGGTATCACTGCACTCCTTGAAATAAATAGAGACATTGGCTGATAGCAGCACTTCAGATGTCAGGCATGTCTTGCATGCATCACAGCTGACACAACGAAGCACCTGTCTGGCAATGGAACCACCGACATAAGCTACTGAGAGCACTTCCATGTCACCAGCAGGTACTGCAGGACTCATGTCCATCTGTACTTGCTGAGCAACATGGAAACTCTCAGGCACACCAGCAGGGGTTTCCTTGTCATGACTTGTGGAAGGATTTCGTGAAGCAGCTTCAGGTGCCTTAAAACCGATTGTACATTATCCAGAAGAGTAGCACCATAATCCTCACAATTAGTTTCCCCCAGTCCTCTAAATGCAAGGCCATTGATGATGCTAGTCTTCAGGGCATCTACAAACTGTTCCGTAGTTGTGTTATTGATTGAACCACAGTTCAAACGAATAGCTCCAAATGTGTTCTCCAGGGGATCCTTATTCAGGTTTTGGGTGTGAAGGTACTCAAAACCCACCTCTTTCAGTGTCCTCCAGACATGCTGGGCCGCAGTGATGTCAATCAGCCACCAATTCTGTGAAGGAGGAGGATGAAGAAAGGCAGGTTTGCCATTCTTGAGGACGATACAACTCTTTATCCCCATACTTGCCTTTTTCCAGAGTTCTATATGGGGACTGTTGTCACTGAGTGGACAACACAGTGTTTTCCCTTGGCCAACACATGTTCCACCATTGAAACTATCAAAGAGGTTGTCAACCTCCTCAACAAACACGGCTGTTGCCATGTATTCCCTGCTGCACCCACCTGAATTGGGTGGGGGGAAACATATGTTAGTGTGCCTCCTTACGTGGTGAATTACAGTTTCTTTACATTGGAAAATAACACATTACTTTACAAAGGGCTAACGTTATACAAAACTTGTACATTTCATTACATTATTCCTCATAATAAAATCTTTGCCAAATAATTCACCTTAATTATATCACAGATGGTGTCGTCTGTTTTTCAAATATTTCCTAATTATCCTAAAAACAGTATTTGTGACATATTCTACATAACTTGTATATTGATATACAGTTCCAGAAGTCAATTGAAGTCAGATGATAATGACGTTTGTTTGATTACAATTGGGTTCTGGGGCAGTAACTTTGAAAAGTAGTCATCATTATTAGTCACTTCATTCATAAAGAAACATATAGTGCTTACCTGTAGCCACTAGAGCATTGAGGCTTGCTGCAACAGTTTGGCTCATGACCTGTGCAGCCAAGCGCACATTCATTGAGTTCTGTGCTGTGGGGTTCAGGTGGGTGTCTGTCAGCCTATACAAAAGGCAATACACAAGGCGAGACAAGACTACAATAGTGAAATATAAAAGTATACTACTAGGCATCCAGCATATAATGGTCAAAGATCATTAATTAATATTGAAGTTAAATTATTCCTCCCATGAGTAAAATAGGCTTACCCTTTGGTACCTATCTTTCACATAGGATTTTATCAATGCAATGGCCTTACCAAATATTCCATAAAATTCTGCTTTAGACAGAGAGAGGCAGATAGAGAGATAGACAGACAGATATTGTCCAGTGTCAAAAGATTTCTTCAAATCACAGAAAATGCTGATGAACATTATTGGTATTGATGTTGTCCAGCTATTGTTTGAAATTAATTATTAAAAGAATCTGCAATCACATCATGATTATCAGTCAACTTCCCATCAATGTTTAAAAACTGTATACCTGCATTACTAATTTTTCTACCTGTGTCTGATTTTATAATGCTCCAGGTGGCTTTCATTTTGATAGTAGAATTTGAAATTAATTGATTATAATGAAGAGTTTTAGCTCCTTTAATAGCACTCGCCCAAATATTACATTATGTTTTATAATAATATATCAGAACTGACTCATACCATGCTGAATCTCTGGGAAAATTGAAGAATCTCAATCCAGTTNGAGAGGGTGGGTTTCCCCATGCACCTTGACCAGTTTGATCTATTGTGCTTCCCTCTATGATATTCTACCAGTCTCTATACCCTACCGATAAATGGTGTGTACCATCAGTCCCGCCGAGCAAGCGAGTTCGGCCACTTGCTTAGCGGTGTCTATAATGCTTCCCCCATCTATCAGAGGCCTTAGAGACTATTGTTGGGCGGGAAACGTCCTGGAATTTGGCTCAGTGATCCCTTTTGGGGATATGAGGTTCTTTTACGTGCCGTAAAGTTACGACACTTGACACACAGCTTAAAGTCCCTCCCGGAGGACTTGTTCCCTGAAATTTTCCGCCCTTAAAAATTCGACGACCTCCGCCGGGTATTTGAAACCGCGTACCACGAGTCATGAGGTGGGAACGTTACCTCTAGACTACGGAGGCCGCTATGTCCCTACTTACTAATTAATCTAATTAGTTGTACAACATACCTCAAATGCGTACACACATTTTCAGAAACTACGCAGTATTACTGAAACAACCGCTCAAAGCTTTCAATCGAAATTTAAGATCCTCTGATTGACTGACACTTATGCGATTCTATTATTTGCGATAGGTGTATTATGACCGATTCCAGTCATTTCCAGACTATCTAGTTCATGTAGCTGAACATAGATGGCTGGTCTGCATGTTTCCCTCTCCACTATGGCAGATACAACCCCCTGCTTGTGACCTCGTGACTAGTGACCTTGGTCGTCATGGTCATCTGTCGCTTAGGCCGAATGGCCATTGCCTAGATTTTTTTTTTGTAATTGAAATAATTCTGTTTCCACAAAAAATACATCTGTTGCCATTCTCACATAATTACAAATTCGGAGCAGATTGCTTTTTTACTTAAATATTGCACGTTAAGATTTGGAAGTGGGTATTTTTTAATGTAATATCAATAGCACCAACAATGACCGCTCGGAAGAAATTATTACGCTTTCTATCCTTAAAATTTTCAGTATGGACCTATATATTGAAATGGGCGAGACATTTAAATGCAATGTGAGGTCTAAATCAATACTGAAGGAGCCCGAGAAGCGCAGTCGATATAGCGACACAGGAATCTTCAGTTTCGACTAATTTGGTAAACTACACGGCGTCGCTTTTTTATTCTAACCCTAAAGATGGAGACAGAACTTTCCTCTGACACGTTAATGGAGGCTTCAAATTCCTCCATGCAGATATCTAACATTCTACACGGCTAATAACCCAATATCTATCCTGATGAAGGAGGCCAAGAAACGTTTCCAGATACCTGTGAGACACCCCGGTCTTCTACAACAAACACTGAAGACTGGAAATTCCTCCGAAACTTAACTACACGAGGTTGCCGGTGATAATGACGCCATCCTCGGTGACATTGACTGAGCCACGGCTATGTCTTCGGTGGGACGTATCATAGACCAGGCATTCGTTGGGACAAAGCTTTGGAACACCTCCTCGTGGTCCAGCCGGGCAACGACAGTCTTTTGTGTCTGTATCAGTATAACCTTAAAGGGCGATGGCTATGAGACCGGAGCTTCCCACGCGGCGGCATAATGACCCTTGTGTGTTACTATGGTGCACCCGAGACGAATGAGAAAGAGCACTCCTATGGGGGTAGCTACGGCTATTTAAGTTTTCTACTCAGAGTGCCGATAAGGTGCAGCAAGTCTTAAAGCTCAACACTATGATGCTCAGAAGCAACCCCCAAGGGCATTAATATCATGTAGGATGCCTTGGTCGCGACCTCGTGTCTAACTGGTTTCGCACTCCCATTTATCATCTGGGATACCCATGTCCACTCGAACAAACACTGTTGGACTTGGAGGCTTGTGAGAGTTGCATTTATTACAGGATCAAACAACCTAAGCCAAGGTGTGAGGCATCGTGCTGAGGGCTGCATGTCACTGGGGTGGAAATTAGCCAGTGCCTTTAACGATCCCCTCAGGGCACCAGGCAGCACCCCGTTGTATTTATGCCTTCCACCCGTACGGGGCGCTGCGGATGGTTACCTTTTAAATCCCCATAACTCTTGGGACCAATATGAAAGGAGCCAAAAAGAAACCATTCGAAAGGACCTTGAACTTTTGAGGGACTCCCCTTCAAGGGGATCCCTACGAGAAATTCTTCAGCAGGGAGCTATAAGCTCTTGTGAATCACTAAGGCACCCTGGTGCAGCCAGCGAACTTGCTGTTGAATTTTCAACCAAGGGCAGGAACGAACCAGTGGTTCAGAAACTTCCTGAGGCAAAACCAAAAACGACTCCCTTGGGAGTCAATAATACTGACATATCACTGCAGGGAGCCAGTATTTCCAACATACCTGCAGTGGGAGAAGGACTGGCACACCTAATCTCTGAAGTAAGTGGACCCCTTCTGGCGAAGGGAGCCTTGTCTGGATGCGCCTGACGGAAGTTGAAAAAGGCAAGAGCTGAGGCAAACAAAGCAGGAACTGGGAGTAGTCAGCAGCCAGGAAATGCAGGCTTGTCTAAGCAGGGAGAAACACCCACTAGCACGTTTTAGACGCCGATGTCGGAGGGCAGTACCCCTACAGAAAAGACCAGAACTTCAAAAAGGCCCAGGGACTCTAAGAAACCAGGGACTTACAAGGAGGCTCTGATCAATATAATGATAGCTATCTTCAAGGAAACCTATCTTGAGGATAAGCTTACCGATGATGACAAAAATTCCATTCTGGAAGCATTGGGGGAGGTATTACGCAGGCCTCCAAAGGGAGAGCTGCCACACCTGAATCATACAGACTAGTGGTAGGTGCAGTCATTTATGTATGTGCCGATCAACAGTCTGGTCAATGGCTCACCAAAGCTATTGACAACCACAGGCTGGAATGAAGGGCCAAGCTGGAGGCAACTAATGCCAGAACTTTCTAAGGCCTGTTGAAGTGACTCTCCGGACTAGGGACAAAATTGTCCAGAATCAGGAAGAGCTGCTGAAATGGATTGCAGGCCTCAATCCGGGACTTCATACTGAGAACTGGAGGGTAATCAATAATCATTCTGAGTCGAAAGGTGAAAGGCTTATTTTATTCATAGACCGGGACTCCCATACTCTTATACAGAGGACCGGTTACAAAATATTTACAGGACTCTCTCAGGGGACTGTTAAGTTGCTGGATCATCCTGAAGTTCAGCGCCGGGCAAAACCTGTGACAGATATTGTATCTTCCAACTCAGACTCTGAGGAGGAAGGGGATGAGATAACCAGTCTCCGAATGACCAAAATAAAACGGATCAGTGGACCTCTTCGCAAGGAACCCAATCTGAGGGCGGGGAGGGACATAAGATAGATATGGACCCCTCACCCAAATTTAAGAAATCACTTAACAAATATCTTTAATTCATACCTACACATAATACATATACACTCACACAACACACACACGCACAACAAATAGAAACAAAATTAAATTTCTTCAGATTAACCTACACCACAGCAAAACTGCCATGGCCACTCTGTGCCAGCAACTATTTGAGGGAGAAGCAGATATAACACTTATTCAGGAATCTTGGATATAAAAGGGTCAAATAAGGTGCTTGACTAACACAGGGTGAACAGTTTACTCTGCTCTATCTAGTAATAATGCAAGATCTTGTGTTTATATCAAGAATCATGATAACGCCTTGTCTTCGTTGGATCTCTGTTCTAGGGATACAACAGCAGTAAGGATAACATACACGTATCGAGAAGGCAGCAGGGAGCTGATTGTTACTTCAGTCTTCCTTCCATACGACTCAGCTGAACGTCCACCAACTATGGAGATGAGGGACATCATAGACTACTGTTTTAGCAGGAAAAAGCAACTCATTATCGGGTGTGATGTCAATGCGCACCACTTCTTGTGGGGGAGCACGGCCACTAACACAAGAGGAGAGAGCCTTATGGAATATCTGTTGAGTTCGAACCCGAATATTCTTAAGGATTGTAATAAGACAACCTTTGTAGTTTGTAATAGGAAGTAGGTTATTGATTTGACACTAGGGTTAAATAATATAGGAAACCTGGTAAGCAATTGGCATGTATCTGATGAGCCGTCTGTATCGGATCACATATATATATATATATATATGCTTTAAAATAAGTAACATCACAGTAGATCATACTACTTTTAGGAATCCTAAGAGAACCAAATGGGAGTCTTACAAAGACGACTTAAAGGTAATTCTAGGGGCCATCTCGCGTAATATACGCAAAATAGAGGATGTTGATCAGTCCGTTGACCAGTTGCAACGGGCTATTATCTCGTTCTTTAATCAGAATTATACGGCTAAGATCACTCGCGGACCAAGGAAAGCTCCTTGGTGGAATAAACAGCTGAGTTGGCTTACAACTCAAACGAGAAGACTGTTTAATACAGATAAAAGAACAGGGCAGTGGGACACCTACAAGGAAGCCCTTACCTGTTACAATAAAGGAATAAGGAAAGAGAAGCGATCCTCATGGAGGAGGCACTGTCAGGAGATCAATGATATAATAGGCGGTGCGGTGAGGATCATGGCAAAACAGGCGACCAACCAAGTCAGCATAATTAAGCTTCCTAACGGGCAGTATACTTATAGAGGAAGGGAGACAATGAAAGAATTATTCAGAATTCACTTTCCTGGTTCGAAATTGATTGACAATTTGGACAATGTACAGGGTCAGCAAAACCTGGGCACTTGCCAAAGCATGATGAACAGGGAAGACTGGAACCGGGCCAAAGTCATAATTAACCAATCAAAATTCAGATGGGTACTAAACAATTTTAGACCATTTAAGTCAGCGGGAACATATGGAATTGTATCGCCACTTTTGCAGCATGGGGTAGAACTTTTAATTCCACACATATGCCGCTTATATAGAGCCTGAATTGCATATGGTTTCATTTCCATAACCCGGAGGCAAATTACGGTGACGTTTCTCTCAAAGCCCGGGAAAACTGATTATACCGAGCCTACGGCTTATCATAATATTATCCTGTCGTCTGTCTTGTTGAAAACGATGGAAAAAATAGTGGATAGGCATATCACGTACGGAGTGTTGAGGAAAATATCCTCTACACTGAAACCAGCCTGGCTACCAAACAGGTAAATCTACCGAAAGTGCAGTACACAATGTGTTAAAACGCATAGAGTGTGCGATTAAACACAAGGATATTGCCTTAGGAGCATTCCTTGACATAGAGGGAGCTTTTGATAGAACCTCATTTGATATAATCAAAGAGGCTGATGAAAGACATGGCGTAGAGCCTGCAATATGCACTTGGATGAATGCTAAGCTGGAAAGCAGAACCATAGTCGCCATATTATCAGGAGAAACCATGGGGACATCTGCGTCTAAGGTATTTCCGCAGGGGGGCGTACTTTCGCCTTCGCTGTGGGTCTGGTCATCGACGATCTCCTATGGGGAGATGGTGGGGATTATGCAGTAGGATATGCTGATGACATAGGAATCATCATAAAAAATATCATTTCGGCCATATCAGAGCGAATTCAAGCAGCTCTGCACACGGTCCAGCGATGGTGTGAAAGTACAAGTCTTTACATCAATCCCAATAGACGGTAATTATACAGTTTACTACGAAGAGAAATATAAAGGGCATTGTTATAAGCGTTGCGTTGGCTGGGTAGCGAGCCTGGTTCCAGCCGCCGACAAACTTATAGCAATTTTATTAATGGGTTCGTCGAGAGATGTGTATCCTCGATGAGTGCTGTGGTTGTGAATCAGGATGAGGGTGAAGTCAATCGACGTGGGTGGAAGGTGTTCAATGTCCTCAACACAGAAGATAGGATAGAACAACAGAGTTTATTGTAGCTTCTTGTGACTACATGCCGTATCAAGCTGAGAATAGATCGCCGACCTCCTACCACTGGCACTACTGTAAAACTACTGTCCTCTCGCGACCGTGTTACAAACTTATAATATACAATGCGGTCTCGTGAGGGTCGTGGTGATGTTTACACAGGTGGCATGATGCGTGTGTTACAAGTCCATCCACGCATGATGTCATCAGCTGTCTTAGAGAGGGCCAGTTGTCCCCTCAACTAATAATAACAGAACCCAGGACACACACGCCTCACTGGAAATAGCCTACTTACTTGGAGAGATAAAACATTTCTCCCCTCTGTTAATACAAGTCAAACACCTGTTTCCTCCGTCAGCAAATGCAGCTTTGCTATATATGAGAATAACCTGCTATGCGTGGGTGTCAGGAAATCCGCTATTATACCAAGTACATTAGCACATCTTAACCTTAGCATTTTCTTATATTTGTCTGCATCACCGTCAAGACCAAGTTGCCAGATGTGGCCTACCTGTGAATATTGTCATTGTATAATATTATTATTAAGTTATGCATATTATATTATAAAGAAAATGCCTCATATCAATGAAACTCAAAAGGACAAGGGTTCGATCCTCACGACACCCCCCCACCAAAAAAAATTCGAAGTAGATAGATTACTTTGAAACTTTTCTACTTCCTGTAATCAAACAGAGGATTGCTCCCTGGATCCTGCTTCTTTTTACGTAATCTCTGAGACATGGGACTATTTCTCTCCTTTTGAACTTGCTTAATAAAATCTCTCAAGTCTTCTTCACTAGTTGGAGCTGAAGGTAACTTTTGAGCTTGGCTTGAAAACCTTGTTTTATCTATCTGATCAATTTCAAGGAGAGACTTGGTCAGTGTGTTGGTCAAGTCTTCCCTGTCCTGACAACTCATTGCTCCATGTCTTGAATCTACAGTAATCACAGTATTATGGGTATTGAATGAATCCTTTATCTCCCGACATCCACTGACGCAGTCACTGAATGTTCGTTTTGGATTCCAAGTTCTTACAAACCAAAAGAAGCATTGTCTGCAACACTTGCAGCAACAACAGCAAAGGCAAATACTTATCACTAACATTACAATGGTTCCAATAGATAAACCAGTTGATATAATGTGCTTATAATAGGTCGAATAATCTGTTTCTTTTTGTTCCTTAATAAGTTGTATTACCTCATCTACCTTAATACTAGCTAATGTAAGATCATCAATAGAGGACATCACGTTGTTTAGGGGAATGTCGAGTGGTATTTCATTTATTTTCTTTTTCTCGTGTTCCCTGAAACAACAGTCAAAATTCAAATTTAACTCTGGCAAAAAGTCCTTAGATACATTGCCTAGAATAGTTAATTTGGTTGAAGCATAAAGCGTAACATGTGCTGTGTAAGCTTTACATCTGGGTTTCAATGATAATCTTCCCCTATTAATGGCATGAACATACACAGGAATGTTATCGTCACAAATTACAGTAACCCTTTCATCCACAGGTGAAGTGTAAAGCCACTGACTGCTCTGCTGCAAAGGAATCCAATAAGTATAACGTAATGCTATCATCTTGATTTCACATACCTCTTTTGGAACAAATTGAGAGGAAGGATGTAGCAAACTAGCTTCACAGTCTTCTCCTGGGATATAATTTGACAACAACAATTTATCTTGGCAAACATGTGTTAATTCTTTGGCCATATAACATGCTTGTAAATCTTCAAAATTCATCTTACCAAATTGTTTTCTCATATTATCAGTAAATATTAACTCTTTCTGTGGTACAACAAACATATATTTCTGTGTGGCGGGATCCCTCTCCTTGTGAGTAGGATCCGACACAGGAAATGGAATTATCTTATATAATTGAAATTCAGTTGGAAGAAGTAAAGGTATCTCTATCACATAAACTAAATATTCTTGGTATACATATGCATGAGGAACAATTAATCTAGAGAGTTCGGAAATCGGAAAGTTCGGAAAATCAAGACCCGGAGATAAAGTTTGCTTGGAAACAATACCTCTCACAGTTCTTAGTGTCAACAGTTGTGGTGGAAGACTACCTTGTTCGGCATGAACGAAAGCATCTAATAAAAGTTCAAAAGAATGCTGACTTTAGTCCATGCCTCGCAAGACTATTTTTATCTGCTCGTTTATCATACTAATCTGCCCACTGGCTACCTCTAGCTTAGATAATTTATCTCTCGTTTCCTTTTCTACAACAATCATCTGCCTTTTCAACATCTCTTCATTCTGACTGAACTTACTCATTGTACTGTTTATACTGCTAATCGTCGTCTTAATAATGGTCATCTCTTCACTAGCTACATGCAAAAACTTAGCTTGTTTTTGTTCCAGCTTACTTATATGTTTATTATTTTGCTCGACTTCTTTGTCTGTCGCTGTACCTACGAGAAAATGCAACCCTTCGCCAAGAAAATCAAACCAACCTCTTTTAATCCTCAATGACCTGCGTTTTCTTTCAGGTTTACTCGGTGTGGTAAAATCCATTAAGCTGTCGTTCAACTGATCTATATACTCAGCCTTACTTTGGAAATAGGGTAATGAAGCCATACAATCTGTCAAGCAATACCATTCTTGCAGTTCCCTTTACTACAGTATTCCATTACTTTTCTTTGAAATATCTTTGTTGATTTCCACAAGTCTCTATTGGGAGCCAAATTAAAATAACTAATAACTTTCCACTTCATAGGGTACAGGTGCACTGTACCTATTTCATAGTAATAAATGCCACTTGCTGAAGGTAGCATTTCTAGCTTCTGACCATGGAGTTGATTCCATGTTGCAAGGAGGATGCACAAGCTGACCGACAGCCTGAGCCTCATTATCGATCTGAAACGATCAACAACAATAGGGTTTTAACCTATTCATGTGAACTATAATGTGTTTTCTTTTCCCAATTTTCTGGATTTTCGCGTTTGGGTATTTTATTTCCTGAATCTCATATGGTCCTTCCCAATATGGATCTAATTTAGTTCTGTTCTCTTTCTGTAGCCATACAAGATCTTTAATTTGAAAACTTTGACTTCTTTTCTTATCTTTTTCATTTTGTTTCGTCTTAAAATTGAACAATTTTGACCTAGCTAATTCACTGGTTTCTTGGATTTGTCTCTTTATAACATGTACTATATAATCATAGTTATATAACGCTTGTACCTCCTTCTGTAAAATTCCAGGTATATTACACTTTCTTCCGAAAAGAACCTCATAGGGTGTATAGGCTGTAATCGAATGCGGAGTCGTATTATATGAGAAGCAAGCAAATGGAAGGAACTGGTCCCATTCTTGTTTAGAATTCACATAGCACCTCAAATAATTTATTAACGTAGCATGGGCACGCTCTAGTGTACCATTACTTTCAGGGTGGTAAGCAGTAATTTGCACCCTTTCTATCTTCAAGAGCGTACATAATCTTTTAAAAACATCAGAACAACAATGTTACCCTCATCTGTCAAGATAATTGAAGGTATACCATACACTAAAATAATAAATTTTAATAGCTTCTCAGCGATTTCCTCAGCTGTTTGGCTTTGAAGAGGAACGGCCATCAAATACTTACTTAGGTTGTCTTGACAACTCAGTATGTATATGTTTTTCTCACTTGTTACTTCCAATGGACCTACAATGTCTAAGGCTAACTTGTTCCACGAGGATTCTTGCGTATCCATTACTTGTAACGGTTCTGTCTTTACCTTTCCTAACTTCATTTGCTGACAAGTTACATATTTGTTTATATAATTTCTAATGTCTTGTTCCATACCTTTCCATTCAAGGTATAATTTAATTCTTTCAAGCGTCCTTGACACACCTTGATGGCCACCCACGGGACAGTCATGCATTTCGGAAATTATCATTTGTTTTCTTTCTTCACTTATTTCAGGTTCTTGTACTTCACAAAAATTTACTTCTGGATAGCGACTGAGGCTATCCGCATTTACATTCTGTTTTCCTGGTTTGTAAACAATTTCATATTCGTATTCTTCTAAAAGCATACGCCATCTCAAGAGCCTCGAACTCGGGTCCTTCACTCTAAAGATCCAGGTCAGACCCTTATGATCGGTGAGTACTTGAAACTTACGACCGATCAGATAAGGTCGGAAATGTTTTACTGCCCACACAATGGCTAGTAATTCCTTTTCCACGGTGCTGTAATTTAATTCAGCACCGTTGAAGGTTCGGCTTGCATAGGCCACAGGTAGGTCTCGACCTACCTCGCCTTGACTCAATGCTGCACCAATTGCATAACCGCTCGCGTCGGTTGTAAGAAGAAATGGCTTAGTGAAATCTGGGTATTGGAGTACAGGAGAAGTAGTTAGCTTTTCCTTTAATATTTCAAAACTTGTTTGTTCCTTCTCACTCCAAGACCATGGGGTGTCTTTCTTAAGTAATTCAGTCAATGGTTTTGCAATGCCTGAAAACTTGTAAATAAATTTCCTTTAATACCCCGAAAGGCCTAAAAATGACTTAAGGTCTGTTACATTCTTTGGAACAGGAAAATTCATTACACTTGAAATCTTTTTAGGGTCTGGTTTAATTCCTTCTGCTGTAATAAAATGGCCTAAATAGTTAAGTTTAACTTTAAGAAATTCGCATTTGTCGGGCTCAATCTTAATATTCCATTGCTTTAAATGAAAGACTACTTCTCTTAACTTATCATTATGTTCCTTAAGCGTTTCCCCCATTACGAGAATGTCGTCCATATAGACCATACACTTATTTCCGATAGAATCCATTAACACGGCCTTCATCATTCTTTGATATGTAGCCGGGGCGAATTTTAATCCGAAAGGCATTCTGACATACTCATAATGACCACTAGGAGTTGATAAAGCAGTTTTACACATATCCTCAGGTTTTAAAAGGACTTGGAGATATCCACTGGTACAATCAAGTGCAGAAAAATACCTAGCTCGACCAACTTTATCAAGAATATCTTGGATATTCGGTAATGGATGGCTACCACCTAAAGTGACATCGTTTAACCTTCTAAAATCGATACATATCCTCCATTTCTTTTCTCCTGACGCTTCCATTTTCTTCGGTACTACGAGCAAAGGAAAATTCCATTCACTTTGGCTCGGCCTAATAATTCCTTCATTTAGTATTTGGGTTACTTGCTTATCTATTTCATCCTTTTGAGCTTCAGCCAACCTATAGATTTTAAGGGTTATACAACGGCCTTCTGGTATGGAGGGTGTAGGGATGGTGTGCTGAGCTGCTGTAGTAGCATTCAGTTTATCTCCTGGAAGACGAAAAATCTCTATATACTCATGACATATTTTCCTAATGTCTTCTGCTCCTTCGTTTATGTGACTTAACCTTAAATTCTCATCTAGTAAGGCACTTCTCTTTTTACTTTCTTGTGTAACTCTTTCCAATCTGGGAGGCTTACTTAAAACTAGAAAAATCTCAATAACTTGATCTACATGTGTAGTATTTACTAACAAACATGTCACTTTATTATCCACACACTCTGTGTAACATCTGGCTACGAAAAGTTCAGACTGAATTTCCTGACTTTCAGTATATCTAATTCCTTTCTCTCTAGTTGGGAGTTGAACAATCTTCTCGCTAAAGGCAGGTATGATCTCCTTCTGAATCATGAAATAGTTTTTATCTAACCAATCTTGTCCTAATATAATATGTAGCTTTCGAGGTAGCCTTTCTATAATATAAAACTTATGATAACCATTATCATTTATATTCACTTCAACATTTCCTTTAATACTCATTATATTTCCAGTAATCCCACTTATTTTATATATTCCATTATCACTCACGGCAACCTTGGGGTGCAACGAAGTCCTAGCAATGAGGGATACCTGTGCACCGGTGTCTATCAGTGCCACTCCTATTTCTGTTCGGAGTTGCGGGCTTGTCATAAAGATCTCGTATGAACCCAAGGATTGTCCATCAATTTGATGAATTTTCAGAGTCTCGCTGTGACTGCCAACACATGTTATTGACTCTGGGGAACCCTCAACCGGTACTAATCGGGACCCTACGAAATTACTTGTCATTGCAAGATTATTGTTCGTCTTTGGCGCACCATTCAAGGCTCTTGGCAGGGTAATGTCGATGCTAGCATCCTTCAAATCACAAACTAGGTCACCCTCCTTAAGACAGTCATTATTCATTTCATTATTACAATTAACCTCTGCTTGCATCAGAGTAGCAGGAGCCATTTGTGACTGCCTATCACATGGTCCTAAACACAGTTTCCCTGGTAATTATTGGTGCCTTTATTTTGGGGATTACAACCTTGCCCAAGGTTACTTGTTTTCGAAACCTGTCCGGAGGATGCATTATGTACATCCCTCACTCTGCATGTTAGAGAGGTATGACCCTTCCTTCCACATCTGTCACATATTAACTTGTGACGGCAGTTCTGGGCCACGTGCCCCACTTTATCACATATAAAATATTTTCTATGATTTTTATTTGCAAACATTACTTCCCTCTTAATTACTCCTTGCTGTGTACCTCCCTGTCTGATCTCATTTTGAACCTTAGATTGTCCAGGAATCGGACCTGACAACCATGTGTGATTGGAGCGAAATCTTTGACTTCTCAATTCGCTTTCCTCGTTACCAGCTGTTTCTGTCAACTGTATGAGTGTGACGTCATCACCCCTCTTACTGTTAAGCAAATATTTAATTCGGTCATCTTTCAGACCATTTACAAATGTTCCCTTAAGTAATTCTGTTATTAAGTCATTGCCTCCCCGGAGGTAACACAACTGATTATTTATGGAAGGATCATCCCTACTCAATGCAATTAACTTTGTTTTGACCTCAAAACATAATTCTCTCGAAATATTAAGGAGTCTGTTACTCCACTCTGCTATGGATTCATGAGCATGCTGTTTAGCGGTAAATAGGGTGCCGGCTGTATAATCAAGAGAATGCTTGGTAGTATAATTTTCTTCCAAAGCTTTCTTTATATCTTCCCACGTGTGTATTATTCTTTTATTCAATTTGAATTTAGCGTCACCTGTAATGTGAGCTAATATACTCTTAACAAATGATCCCTTTCTCACTTCATGGAGCATTTCCAAAGTAGATTCAACTGCTAAAATAAAATTTCGAACTTCTTTTGGATTCCCATCAAAGGTAGGAAGTAACTTTTCTGCGTGTATCACTGTCCAATATTCACCAATACGCTCGGCTTCTGTAGCCTCACGCATTACCTGTCTAACCTGCTCATCAGCCATGGCTCTATTTAACGTAAACAATTCTATAAACCACTGTCTTCAACCACTGACAACTAAAGATTGGGCCTTGACTAACCTGTAAGAGTAGAAGGGTGTCCGAAGCCTTGTAGTTCGTCCGGTAGTGATGGGCAATGATTCCTCACGCCTCCCCTCAGGGTGCCGGAGTCTTGCGACAAGAGCTGCAACCGCACGGCCAATGGTTCTTGCCTCGGCGTCCCCACTGCGTTGACGGAAGCCAACGGACACTGGACACTGTTGAACGTTCTACCTGGAGTGGTGACTCGAACTCCGGACCAGCGAGATGAAGAACAAGCCTAGCCCGCTCCAGCCTACTAGCTCAAAATCTTCCGTTGATTGAATTAAGACGAAGTTCTCCTCGAAGATCTTCTTCTCCTTCAGGTGTTAACTTCTCAATCCTTTATCGCAAGGGTGATCAGGCCTTTTGATGTGATTCACAACAGTTCAAGTTGATTAGCACAATCCCACCACGCTGCCACCATGTTATATGCGTTGCGTTGGCTGGGTAGCGAGCCTGGTTCCAGCCGCCGACAAACATATACCAATTTTATTAATGGGTCCGTCGAGAGCTTTGTATCCTCGACGAGTGCTGTGGTTGTGAATCAGGATGAGGGTGAAGTCAATCGACGTGGGTGGAAGGTGTTCAATGTCCTCAACACAGAAGATAGGATAGAACAACAGAGTTTATTGTAGCTTCTTGTGACTACATGCCGTATCAAGCCGAGAATAGATCGCCGACCTCCTACCACTGGCACTACTGTAATACTACTGTCCTCTCGCGACCGTGTTACAAACTTATAATATACAATGCGGTCTCGTGAGGGTCGTGGTGATGTTTACACAGGTGGCATGATGCGTGTGTTACAAGTCCATCCACGCATGATGTCATCAGCTGTCTTAGAGAGGGCCAGTTGTCCCCTCAACTAATAATAACAGAACCCAGGACACACACGCCTCACTGGAAATAGCCTACTTACTTGGAGAGATAAAACATTTCTCCCCTCTGTTAATACAAGTCAAACACCTGTTTCCTCCGTCAGCAAATGCAGCTTTGCTATATTTGAGAATAACCTGCTATGCGTGGGAGTCAGGAAATCCGCTATTATACCAAGAACATTAGCACATCTTAAACTTAGCATTTTCTTATATTTGTCTGCATCACCGTCAAGACCAAGGTGCCAGATGTGGCCTACCTGTGAATATTGTCATTGTATATTATGATTATTAATTTATACATATTATATTATGAAGAAAATGCCTAATATCAATGAAACTCAAGAGGACAAGGGTTCGATCCTCACGACAGCATTAAGGAACTGACTCTCTTGAATAAGACAATCCAGCTATCCAGGGATGTCAAGTACCTTGGTCTAGAATTAGACAAGGGATTGACATGGAAAATCAGCTGCACAAGGACATTAATAAAGCCTATAAGACTTTCTCGACATGCAAAAACATGTTTGGTAAAACATGGGGCTGCAACCACACGTTGTGCATCAGATATATACGGCGGTTGTGAGACCCATAATTACTTAGGCACCACAGTATGGTGGCCTAGAGTCAAACTCAAGACAAGCAATAGAGTACTTAGCAAATTGAAAAGTTTGGCTTGCTTAGGTATCACAGGAGCATTTCGAACATCTCCAACAGCTGCACTGGAGACACTCCTTGAACTCCCCCCCACTGCATCTACAGTTTGAGGCAGAGGCCAGGGTAGCAATCTACCTTCTCCATTGCAGTGACCAATGGAAACCTAGATGTGGTTTCGGCCATGCATACATAACTCAGGACATGAAAAGCGAACCCATATTACAAATGGGGTACGACAAAATGATACTGAGACCTGTATATGAACAACCCTTCACGGTCAAATTTCCTGACACAAGGTAATGGAAAAACGGGTTTCGGCCAGATAGAAAAGGGGGACTAATCTGGTATACAGATGGTTCCAAAATAAATAAAGGCACTGTAGCTGGTGTGTACTGCTATGGCACGAGGCGGAAACTTAGCTTCAGCCTTGGGCAATGCACGACCGTTTCCAGGCAGACGTATATGCCATTAAGTTATGTATTATGGAGAATTTAGATAGGAACTATGGAAATAGAATACCTACATTCTATCTGACAGCCAAGACGAACTTAAAGCGCTTGACAAAGACCAGATCAATTCAAAATTGATCTGCGATTGCCACCAAACCCTCATGGAACTGGCCAAACATAACAGGATACAACCGATATAGGTACCGAGGCATGAAGCTATTGCTGGTAATGAAACAGAAGACCTACTAGCTAAGATTGGAGTTGAACATCCGTTCAAAGGACCTGAAGTAGCCTATGGCATCTCTATAGGAATTGCCTCATAGGCAATCATTCATTCATCATTTATTCAAATTACACGAGGTCAAAATCACTAGTCCATCCAGAGAAAAGAGGCAAGAGATTCCTCCGAAACACTAACACCTGAGTATCAAACTGCACGGCCTCACAATCCCAGAAGACGGCAGTCTTAATGAGAATCCTTCTGACTCGCGATTCCCAGTATATACGATCAGAGAAAGAGTTTCATACACAACGGCTTCAATGAAAGCCTTGTCGCTCATTCGCGATCCTTAATTTATATAAATAAAAAATTGAAATAAAGACTTAAAAATATGTGAAAGAGCAAGCGGCACGCTCAACAGTTCGGGAGGTCTGAATGGTGAAGTCAGGTCTGTTAGCTGAGACAGAGAGAATGCCCACACGGTGGTTAATAACTTAATAGTGCCCAGGACATCGGGTCATCCCAAATAATTTGAAAGGAGTTTCTGTTTGATACATTTTGATGACCAATTTGTGTGCACAGAAAACATCACATTCACTGTAGTGACATCTGAAAAAGTGCTTATACTTTCTAGATTACCACGTTGAGGGCTTTTTTATGACATAGATTTTCTGTTTTACGCCGAATGCTCCTGTAATTTAGAGGTACACATGATTTGGTTATTCTTAGAACCGCTCTTTTCTCTGCCTGTGGCTGTACAGTCCTTTCGGCCTTGGCCACTTTCTCCGTTTCCTAATCCTATATACAGACGATAGGAATCCTTGGCCGAGTGATCAGCTCATCGCAAGGCCACTACATACACAGAACAGCACAAACATAGAATAAACGCACACAGACGTCCATGCCTCGAATGGGATTCGAACCCACGACCCTAATGTTCTACCGGGCGAAGACAGTTCATGCTTTACACGACGCGGCACTGTGATCTGCGGTTCTTAGTCCCATTCAATCAAAATTATGTTTTGATGTGTGTTCATAGCAGCTGATCTATATTTCTGGAAATTTCCTGCCTTGTGTTGAATTTGACGGTACATTACCGAAGTCACATGAGAATGCCATTGGTTCCTACACCGAAGCAGTTCACATTCTCCGGGCTGTTTCTTTAAGATCCATTCTCACCTATCCGAATGTTCTTCCCTTTAGGTCTTCTGACCGAAATATTTATGCGCATTTCTTGCATCTCCCATGCACTCAACGGGTATTATTTAGGACAGAAAATATTATGCGCTGTCGGGGGCAAAATTTAGCATCCTGAATGTACGATTAAAATACTGATGTGAATTTTATTCATTAATGAGATGCACAGAGTATGCGACAATTGAATACAGGACTTAAATGAGTGTTATCACCCTTGGAACTATTTGATAGATCGTTTTAGCTGTGTGTACAATTGCTATACTTTCATTAACACAACTAAGGTTTCAGCTGGTGGACGCCGGTTGAAGTCCCGATTAGGTCCTTGGATTTTTTTCAGTTTATCTAATCCTTCCAGCCGCACTAGATCCTGGGGTTTACTCAGCCTCTAACAGAATTGTGTACCGGAATTAATTACAAATAATTTTTCTGGGTTGAAACTCTGCCGGCGCGTAAGACTGACAACCTTACCGCCATCTTTGAGCCGATTGTCTAGTTAGTGTGGACCCTCAACCTCACACAACCATATGGGCCTTCACGGCCTGGTACAGAAATAGTTTACTTTTTACTTTTACTTTTTACCAGAATAAGCATCGGCAGTTTCTACACACAAATACGTGTAACTTGCTGATCTTTGTGTGAGATGGGTTTCTTGGAGGTAGGAACCAGGGCCCCCACCAGACTATATGCCGTCCTAGGCGACAAGATGTTCCTCCCACCCGGATTTCAGAATAGCTCTACATTTTAGAACTTTGTCATAATAATACGAAATTGTAAGACAATAACGGGAACCTCAATTGGAGTCGGCATGCTTAAAATAATAAAGAAGTGCAATAAAAATAATGGGGCCACTCAGTTACTGCGTGTTCAGGTTATGGAATTATACAGCAGCTCTTTGAATTCACATATTTACATTACTGCATGATATGCTATTATATTTTCTGCCAATTGTGGGCATGATAAAAGGAAACAACAGCAGAAAGTAATTTTCATTCAACAAAATTAAGAATGGGATCATAGAATTTGCCTTCCAAGTGGCCGCCTAGTGTGCCTAAGCTTGCATCGGCCGTGGTGGGAACCGAAATTCTTTTTTCCGTCAACATAGAGTATAGGGCTCTGGGGGTGCCCATATCTGTAAATGATGTAGGCAGAACAATTAATTGCTGATAACATGGCTAGAGCTGTTCAGTGACCACGAAAGTTCACAGTACAGAATGTCTCTGATGCCATACCAAGGCATGTGCACTGGGCCAGCTATTCATGCAATATGACTACCAAGATAAGAATATCTAATACTGTACTCTTCGTAAGAAAAAATGCATTCAGCATCTATAAGCTAAATTCCTAGAGTACTTCTTCAGGCTTTGGTGAGTGTTCGTAGCAATTTTCATGGACAATTGCCGACGATTCGGAAAACATGTATGATTCCACCAGGTGTAATCATCTAAGATCATTTTTAAATACCTGACTTTGAGTTGTTCAAAAGCCGATATTTGTTGCCTAAGAAGGGGCTGTTCCTTTAGAAATTGAATGTCTGAAACTCCACAGTGAGGCAAATTACATTTGTTTGTGTAAACTCAGTTCTTGATATGACTGTTCATAAATATTGATTCAGGTGTCTGTGCTGTTTGTTTTAAGGGCGGAGGTCGATGAGATTAAGGATGCAACAGGTACTGTTCTTTTTCTGTTTGTCCGCGAGGTAAGCAGGTATTGGCAGTCTGTCCCCCCCCCCAAAAAAAGAACTTGTTAATTAGGGTGCCAACGAGCCAACACAGGTGGCTCTCGACTGTTGCGTTGTGTAGCTGTGACCTTAAGATTTAACACGACACCTGCCCGATGACGCCACGTCAATTAGTCATCTAGTACATGCGAGAGAGTGAATCTGTGTCTTGTTCCTTTTGCTATTTTTGCAAGTAGAAATATGGAGGACCTTGAAGAGCAACCCTTTTGCGTGAAATTGTTTCAAATTGGCAAACACCTTTAAGGATACGTTTCAGATGTTGAAGCAAGCATAAGGAGTCATGGTACGCTGGTTCAAACCCGGCGGAGATCGCGGAAATTTTAAGGGCGGAAAAATTCAGGGAACAAGTCCTCCGGAAGGGACTTTAAGCCGTGGGTACCGTGTCGTAGATTTACGGCACATAAAAGAACCTCATGTCTCTAGGAGACCTCTGAGCTAAATTACGCATAAAGTTCTCGCCCAAGTAGTTTCCAATGCCTCCGGTAGATGGGGAAATATTAGGTACGGCTGCCAGAGGAGGGCCGACCTCGCTGACAGAAAGGGACTAATTATCAGACACCACTGCCAGTAGAAGGCCGAAACCTCGCTGATCTACCGTGGTGACAGGGGGCGTGGAGTTATCCCTCCGCTGTCACATGTTAAGTCTTAAGAGGGGGAATTGATGAAAATGCTACTAAGTGCTGCCTGCGTGTCAGACGAGCCTACTATCCCTGTCCTCTATTAGTCCCTCACACTTAACTCTCATTGCATCCGGCTGCCGTTGCCTGCCTGGAGTCTGTTCTGCCTTTCGTTTGAACTAGGATCCTCGTGATCCGTCGGGGAAAGTTTGAGTTTGTGAGGTTGAATTATAACTCTCTGTACAACCTATCCTATGTACATTTGTCTATTTACACTATTTACAATGAAAGAAAGCCGACGTCTGTCGGTTTACACATGTTATCGTTGCGTTAATAGTTCTGATTTACTTCTACTCTCTCTCTTAGAGCAGATGGCTGGAGACTGTCCCGGTATCATTAGTATTACTCGATACCATCTCTGTCCTACCCTAGGTACACTGGTCTATTCACCTTTAATTTGTATCCTATTTACAATATTAACAAGGCCGACTTTCAGCCGGAACTAGATAATCTCTATACGTCGCTAGGCTATCGTTTCATCATAGTCTCCCCTTCTGGTGTGTAAGACTGTGGGTATGTGTCTCTCTCTTTCTCCTATTTCGGCTCATGAGGATATGCAAGTGTGAACCTTTTTCCACGCTCCATTCCTACTATACATTACGTAATTCTACACTATCTTATCATAATGATTCGCCCTTAAAATAAGACACTCCTAACTTTAACATACAAGCAGCCTAAGTACGTTTCTCACAACTTCAACTGTCACAACTATGAACAACAAATATGCGTCCTCCGCTGAAAAATTAAGTGACGACACGAGGCAGGTCTCGCCACCGCACAGTTTGCTGATATTAGAGGTTTCGCGCGAGCAGCTTTCCGTGTTGTAGAGGGACTCGGAGGGGAAGAGCCGCGAGCACTCTGATTTTAAGGGTCGCTCAGAACAGTCGCGTGGTAGGAAGGAGACGCGATGGAGTCAGATGTCTTCCTCTTTTGTAAGCATGAGTACTTGCCTCTGTTCGGATCACTGACGATTGGAATGTATGATTCTTGTTCAATGATTTTGGTTGGTTAATGTGTTCTTAGGATAAAATTGGTTAAACTATTTTAGCATACAATCCTTGGAGTGTAACAGAGTAATTCGGATTTAATGAGTGATGGTTTAGAATCAAGTATCTGGTTTAGTAATTCAGTTTGGATGTAATATTTTGTTTGTTAATTGTCGGTTAAAAGTTGAAAGTTTGTTAAATTATTCAATATTGGAGTACAGAAATTTGGTTTACGCCATGCAGGTTTAGTAGACTAGGTGTAGTAAGGTTTGTAATTGCAATGTGTGTTATCACAGAATGTGTATGTTAATAGGCTGTACATATGCAATTATTTATTTAATTGTATTTGTTCTTATTTTAACATGTTTAGAGTGTATTTGGGTATAATAAGAGATAATACATTGGGCGGAGTAGAAACTATCAACAGATGTTGAACTGATGGAAATTAGGTGGAACTTTCTAAATTTTGATGGTGGTAGCGGTAAGATATAAAAAGAAATGTTTGGGTCGAAATCGTTGTGGCAAAACACATGGAAAAATACGTTGAAAGCGGTGTATAGACAGTGGAAGGGAATATTTTGAAGGAAAAAATATTTATTAAGTTGTAAGGTTGTCAATAAATTTTTATAAAATGAACTTCCATTTCTTTTTGGAAAGACCACGTACAAAAGATGTTGCCAAATAACGCTTTGGCAAACATGTTTCCACGGAAACAATTGCACGGTAGTAATGGAACGGTATTTTCAGTGCGGTCCGCACTGAAATATTATAAGCAGGACAGCGAGAGTTTATTCAATTTGTTGATGAGTCACTGAGTTAAGGAACCGCTTAGGTTCAGTCGCTGTGACCTGTAGCTTTTAAAATTGGAAGCTGAGCTCGGGGGTGGTTCGGGAATCCAGAGGAAGAGGAATATCCGCGGTTGAAAATCTCTACCGAGCAACTGTTAGTGAAGACGTGAATGTGGCCTCTAGTGCGTGTGTGTATGTGTAATAGTGGACTGTAAAATTTAATCATGCTCTGTATCAAAAGGTCCAGTTAATCCGATCATCAATCCAAAACACGTCTGTAGTCAGTCACGTGACGACTTGTGTCAGAATTTGGATTGGATTGACCGGATTTTTGAAGATAGGCAAGGAGGATGACTCGCTAGAAGAAATGAAGGACGATCGAAGAGAGAAGACAACCTGCAAAGAAGCTACGAATTCCAATCCAGTAAAGATGGAGTCAAGTCCAGAAGAAATAAAGCCCGTAGCGGTGCATCAGGAAAACCCTAAAGACGATCGGAAATCTGAAGGAGCGTTATGCTGACCGGAATCTAGCCGCAGGGCACCGCCGGACCCAGGGCGATGGCGGTCCCGGAGGAAGTGGCCACCACACGCAGGTGGATGCCCGACACGTTCGTCAGGGAGCAGACAAGGAGGATGTACGCGGAACCCCTAAAGGACGTACGTTCGAGAAGAGACGTCTAGCGGGACCTCCATTAAACAATGGCGTAAGAAACTGAGTCCTGAGACGAGAGCTGTGTCTGACGAGCTAGAAGATATTTCATGAAGCCTTCAGACAAATCATCGGGTTACGGGGATTGGAAAGGTCGACTCCCTCCGATACGAAAGAAGGGACTACTAGCCCCTTAAGAGCCGGAGATGTAGGAGCAGTGATAACTCTTGGAACTTTTGCGCGCACAGATTTAAAAAGATAATGGTGGTAACCTGGCCAGGCCAACTTATCATGGAACCGCTTGTGGCGAGCAGCCTTAAGGAGGGAGACGCGGGAGCATTTGGAGAGTAATTACTGTGAGAAACGAGCAACGGGAAGAAAGGCGAGGCCGATCACAGATATCGCAAGCACAGCCCTCGGAAAAGAAGAAATGGCGATACGCCTGTAAGTATGGAGCAGTGTGGCATGTAGACCCGTTGCTGGGCAACGACCGTGAAATAATCAAATATAAAACAGCCTTTACTGAGTAACGCTTCCGCATACAAACCTGTTCCCAAAGCAAAATTTGGACTACAACTACGAGGAACGCTGTTTTGAAGTGCGATCCGTGCCGGGACAAGTTTGGAGCTGCTGTCAGTTGGTTTAGTTGAATTGAGTGGCGTTAGCCGAGAGTTGCTGAGTGTTAGTTCAGTGAGACTGTCGTAGTAATTTATAGTTACGTTATGCAAGAGTCTACTAAATCCAACTGCAATTCTCAACCCCGTCTCTAGTCACTTATACATGTGACAGTAAGTAGTTCATTAACAGCGATGTCAGTAGCATTGAATGGTAGGATCATATCCGACATTTCCGTTGAGGATCTGAGAGAAACTACGAAAAATTTTTGTGATTCTCTCCCGGCCGAGATTCGAACCGAGTAATACCTGAGTACAAGTCAGAAATAATGATAACGAGGACCGAGCGTATTTGCTCAGTGAAACGGGTAGGCCATTGACGTGTCACATAAAATATTGAAAATCTAAATTATTGTCTGTGTTACCGTTTATGAGACATGGAAACACAGACAATAATTTAGAATCAACTTGTATATCGGAAGTGCACTGAAAATGCTTGGCAACCTATCACGTTTAGATGTAATGTGCGAATTACGCCCGTTGATTAGGTTTTCTGTACCAGGATACGTGTTAGGATTCACACCTTACTTGTGTTACCAGTTCATCCACATGGGACTCTTTATCATCAGCTGGTATGACGCCAGCACCCGTAGAAAGGGTTACACTATCAGTTACGGGGCAGTCGAGAGCAGTGATCGCGTCGCAAGTGTGGGAGTCTGCGTTTCACACAGAATGTTTACGGGGTACATGTATACAAAGGGGAGGCAGGTAGGCCGGCCAGTTGGCAGTTCCGCATGCAGTGAAAAACACTGTTGTTGCGGCGAAGAGAAACATTCCGGCCTGCAAACCTAAAAGAAAGGAACAAGTAATCCGAATAGAGTATTGCTGGTCTTTTGTATCTCCGGTCTACGTGATTTCCGGGCAGCCTTCTTACTAGTTTACAATTTTGTTTTGTTACTTGGATCGTCTCTGTGGCCTAGTGGTAACCGTTCTGGCTACATATCAAGAGGTTCGGGTTCGACTCCCGGTGCTACAAATTTTTCTGAAATGTATGTCTATAAAACCGAAATTAACGGCCATAGGGATTCGTTGCGCTGACAACGCGACAACCTCTATCCGCTAACGCTGGCACTAACTTCGCCGACAAGCGGCGGTCTTTCGGTCGGTATAGGTCGCTTGAGGTCTACAGACCACGGAGTCAGTTTCTTTGATACTAAACTGAAATCATATCGAGTTAAATTTCCTCGTTAGCCGTAATTGTGTTTGGTCCGTGACACTCACTGGACAACGCTGACTTTGTGCTGTGTTATACACGTAACTCAGTGCGGCTGAATAGGCGCCTGGATATCATGCCGCGACTTGTACGGCACGGTTCGTTCTTCGGCAATGCCTTCGTGTCTCGTCACATACCTACCGTATGTTGCGTACTGGCCCAACTGCACTCTGTGATGGCCGTGTACGGGCTACGAAGGATGTTGAAACAAATTGAATTCTGTGGCTGAAGTTTTTCTGCTTTGGGGGCTGGAGTTTAACTCTTAGCATGAATGCGTATCACGTTCGATTCTAGATAGAACTGGACATATTAGAAACGTGGTGCTGCGTGTTAGTCGATACTGAAGGACTGGAAGGACGTTTACAGCTTTGACTTTATATGAATGAAGCCAGTCAGAATTGTGTTGGGCCACGGACTCTGTGACTTTTATCAGTTCTAATGATTCGTTTTGGTTCTCTTATAAAATTTGTGTTTCAAAGGGCCGGACGGGGATAAATGTTCAGTTCTGTTATCATTTGCCAATTGGATTGTAGAAAGTAAAAAGGAAAACTGCTTCTGTGCTTAACTAATTGAGCAGTACGCCATGAAAAGGTATGGGGGAGTAGATGTATAGTTCCATGTATTCTTGACCTGGGCATTAGTTGAGATTGTACTGGGGGAAAGCAAAAGGGACTAAATATTATACGAAATGAATGGTAAAGGAATGAAGGGAAAAATGAATTACAGAGAGAGACAAATGAGCTCGGATAGCTCAGTCGATGTAGCGATGGATTACGGCTGGACGGTCGGGGTTCGATTCCCGGCAAGGCTAAGAGATTTTATCCAGGACTTCCAGACCGAATCTGTGGCCCACCCAGTCCCTTGTCTCCCTGGAGGTATTGCGGACAGGCCGTGGAGCTGTATCTCCACTTAACTGTATGTTATCATGGCGTAATGATTTAGCTTTACCTTTTTACCATACACTCACAGAGGGAGGTTCTTTCTTTTGTTGACTCGTTCACGGCGAAAGGTGCACTGCCGTTTGGAAGGCGCATACAAATTTGAGGATGAGTCAATATGCCTGTTGGCTGATAACGTTCGGGATTGACTAATTACAATTCGCAGATCACAGGAGATGCTAAAAAGAACTTCCCCTGTCAATTGCGGGTCGATCCAAACTTCGACGAGAAGACTGTAGAGACCAACTGCACAAATGAACCCTGCTAGCTGGATCACGAGGCAGAGATTGCTGTTGTTTTACAGGGTCTAAGCTTCAGCAATTGCAGTACCATTCTTGTACTAAGCTTTGACACCCCACTCCCTCTGACCTCTATGTCTCCTCACTTCTCCTCAGTAAGCAATTGGAGCTTATGTTTTTTGTATATTAAGAGTCCATTGTTTCAAGTCTATTCACTAATTTGTGAATTGTCTGTCTGTTGGGAATTCTTGCATGACAAAATTTACGTCGAAATTTTCGCCGACACTTTCAAGCAGATCCGCATTTCACGTAGGTGTCATACAGCAATACACGTTGCTCTGAAGTATACCGCCCCATGACGTACCACAGTGCTCACTAACTGTAACTGAGAACAAATGGCTTACGGAGCTGATAAATGCAGCCTACTGCTGACAACTCATAAAACGGACTCCAATTAATGTACCGCACTGCAAGCCGTGAAACAGGATTCCGTCAAGCGGCTCATAAGTTTATTAATTCCGTTCATTTCAAACGTTATTGGCCATCAGGTATGCTGATTCATCGCAGAATTAGTGTGCCTTTCGCAGCCGGCGGTACACCGATTGCCGTAAAGCGCAGAACAGTGAACCGGCCAACAAAGTTTAAAAAGTTCTATATATGTGTATACATGTTGAATACATAGGTAATAAAGTGTTATTGCATTTTATAAAAGTGCTAGAATATACAAAAACTAAAACTGCACAAGCACATCTAACAACACCCATATCAAGTTTGATCTCGAAACAATATGTTATTCTGGACTTAATGTGTTAACTGCAGAATCTAAAAACTACTGCTCTAGAAGGCGGCCACTTCATTTCTGTAGGTTGTTAAGCAACTAGACTGTATTGCGTCCAGTGAAATGAATTGGAAAGAGTATGGGAGTAAGTGGACGTGTTCCAGTCGCGGCAGTATCACAGAATTCGCTTGGAGGAGCTGAGGAAACCCCAGAAATCACAATTTGCTGCAAACTTTGAATGCTGTTTGTGTGGCGCGGGCAATAAACGCATTCATGTGGGACAGCTTCAAGTGAAAACATTCAACAGAAGAGCACTGGAGAAACGATGCATGAAAAGACACACAGAGGGATACAGGACATGGCGTTTTTGCGCGGATGTGGATGAACGAATGAAGTTTGGCAGTAGGACGATATTCCTTGGAGGAAATGTTAGCTGATGGTGACGATAATGAAGTGAACCATTTGTCCCTTTAACATGCTTCATCACTGCATGCCCATGAATTTGTTACACTTTTCGCAGGAGGAAATGTGTGAAGTGCTGCATACGGACTCGGTGACTTTGAATGACTTTTTACATATATCGCAGCAAAATGGCTTTTCACCACTATGACTGCGTTGGAAAATTTTCAGGCTACTCAGATCACTGACTGACATTTTACATACATCACAGCAAAATGGAATATCACCACTATGTATGCGTTAGTGTTTCTTCAGGCTAATCAGATCACTGAATGACTTATTACATACATCAGAGCAAAATGGGTTTTCGCCGGTATGTATGCATTGGTCTCTCTTCAGGCTACTCTGATAACTGAATGACTTATTACATACATCACAACAATATGGCTTCTCCCCACCTTGTTTGCGTTGGTGTTCAATCAGATAACTCTGCTGACTGAATGCATTATTACATAAACAACAGCAAAATGGCTTTTCGCCACTATGTATGCGCTGATGTGTCTTCAGATGACTCTGCTTTCTGAATGATTTATTGCATACATCTCAACAAAATGGCTTCTCCCCACTATGTATACTTTGATGTGTCTTCATATTACTCAGATCACTGACTGACTTATTACATACATCACAGCAATATGGCTTCTCCCCACTATGTATGCGTTGGTGTTTAATGAGATAACTCTGCTGACTGAATGATTTATTACATACACAACAGCAAAATTGCTTTACGCCACTATGTATGCGCTGATGTGTCTTCAGATGACTCTGCTTTCTAAATGATTTATTACATACATCACAACAAAAGCCTTCTCCCCACTATGTATGCGTTGGTGTTTCTTCAGGCTAATCAGATCACTGAATGACTTATTACATTCATCACAGCTCCCAAATATGTACGCGCTTATGTGCTCTCAGAGTTATGTGCTGACTGATGATTCACCGCACTCATTTCCAGGAATATTGTCGCTCCTCACCGGGTACGGGTTGAAGTACATTGAATTTACCCTGGAAAATGAGATTAAATAATATGAAAAATCCTAATAAGAAGATAAATAATTTCGAAGCCCCAGTACAGTGAGATGTTAAATCGGTAGGGGTGAAAAAGTACACAGAGAGAGAAGGGAGGGGCAGAGAGAGCAAACCCCCTCGTGTGGTGTTGTAACGTCTTTACTCGGCGCCGGTGGGAGGTGGCAGGTCCCGCCGCCGCCGCGTACTTGTCACTAAAGACTCTCAATTTGGCCACTGAGAGTCAGGGGTTCGTCTTGGTGCAGGAGCTGACGCTGAAGCCCAAGATTAAACAAACCACACTCGACACGTTGATAATAATACTAACCAAGTTTATTGAAGAAAAGAAACACAAGAAAGAAACACAGTAATTTTACATTTAGAAAGAAAGAATGAATGAGACCCTCGCCTGAGGCGAGCTGCCTTGTGTCTGCCCTGCCTAGGGCTTTGTCCCGAGAGATCATCACGTGCTATAGTTTTTTTATGCGGCTATGTAACCTCGCATACATCCAGTGATGGGGCCACTGGTCGTATGTCAAAGCTTATGGGTGAAGGGGTGAGGCTGCGTGCCGATCTTTCTGGCTCCAAATAACACTTCGTGTGGTCTCTTTAGGACTGCTTATATCAAGAGTATTCTTAATACCAAAAGGTTATATATTTGAAAAAAGTTACAATAAGTGTGTGGGGGTCATGTATGACACTCCCCCCCTTAAAAAAAGAATTGATTACTTATATGAAATTCTTTTTTCCTTCTTCACTTCTCTTTTATTTACCTGAAAACTCTCTTTTTTCTTAAGGAAATTGGTAAGGGTTCTTCTACCCCTTCTTGTTCATCATCATCTGACATTATGGTAACGTTAGGTGAAGGCTTTAGGGATGTAGTGGGAGAGGTCCTTAAGGTTTTATATCTTATCGAAGGTTGTCTACCTTGAACATTTGTATTATCGATGCATAGTCTCGCGGCGGTTTCTTTCCAGCATGCTTTGGGTGACCATTTATCCCATAATTTATACCATAAAGCTCTACATCCTCTGCAGCAACAACAGCAGCAGCAAGTTACAATGAAAAATANTATAAGAAGTATAAGCTTTGCATCCCGGCTGTAATGTCAGTCTTCCTCTTTTAAGTATGTCAACTTGTTTGACATTTTCGTTGCATAGGACAGATAACAATTCGGGTTCAGGTGCTAAGTAAAGCTATTGATTGCTCATACGTAGCGGTATCCAATAGGTTTTCAAAAGTTTTACAACTCTTACTTCACAAAACTCAGGTATTTTTTGGATGAGGGGTGAATCAAGTTCATTTCACAATCAACATCAGGAATGTACGAAAATATTGGAACATCCGCTTTACATACCTTGTGCAGTGCATTGGGTTGAAAACAACCCGCCAGCTCGTTGGTTGACATCTTACCAAATTGGCTCTTCAAAGAGTTTACAAAAATATATTCCTTTAAGGGATAAACGAAGACAAAGGCATCTTGTCTGGGAAACGGAAAGG
>NW_019727425.1:63836-64520 GCF_002891405.2 Cryptotermes secundus | reverse complement strand
AAGTCCCCTGTTCGACGTGAACCAAGGCATCTACCAAAATTTCGAACCCATGTTGGCATTCTGTTAGCCCCCTCTCAACCATCTTAATTTGAACGTTAGCTGTTGTTACTTGTTCTATCTCTGCCTGCAGCAGATTGCTAGCGATAAACACTTGTTCGTTCATTCGCAAAATGGTATCTTTCAAAAGTTTTTCGTTTTTGTCTACTCTTTGAACAGTCAAATCTATTGATTGAATAGCAGATTTTATTACTGTCATCTGCTCTGAAGAAATGTGAAGGAAGTCTTTCTGCTCCTTTTCTAATTGACTTATATGCCTGTTGTATTCTCTGGCATCGGATTGGGTTAATGTTCCAAATAAAATCTTAAATATCTCCCCTACAATATCCAACACACCCCGTTTTCTACGGTTTTGTGGCTCAGGTGTCAAATATTCCACCACTATTCCCTCCATTTTATCTATGTATTTGACCTTTGAGCTGAAGTACTGTTCAAAGGAATTGCAATCAGTGTAGTGATACCATTTTTTCTTTTTGAGGATTTGGCAGTATTGAATAACTTGCTTATAGTGATCCTTAACATTTCCCCATAAATCCCTAGTAGATTGTAAATCCAAGTAGCTAACGACTTTCCAGGTCGTGGGGTAAAAAGAAATTATTCCCTCCTCATCAAAATAAATACCTGCCT
>NW_019727425.1:60552-63715 GCF_002891405.2 Cryptotermes secundus | reverse complement strand
GTTTTCCTGTGAACAATGAAACATCTTTATTTGATTCATATGAACTTTCTCACGTTTACGTTTACCTACTCTCTGTATCACTAAATTTGGATACTTTAATTCTTTCACCTCATACGGGCCTTCCCATATAGGTTCCAGCTTATGCTTTCTTTGCTCCTTCTTTACTAGTATTAGGTCATTTAATTTTATATCTTTGGAAACCTCTTTACTTTGAGCCTTAACGTGTTGGTTCTCTTTGAACTTCATTAAATTCCTCCGAGCAATATGATGACTTTCTTGCAGCCTATGCCGTATTACCTTTACAATATCATCATAGTTATACAGTGGCTGAATCTTTTGTTCTAGTTCCCCAGGTAAGTTGCATTTTCTCCCAAACAATAATTCATAGGGACTATACTGAGTTATAGAATGTGGCGTTGTATTGAACATAAAACACGCGAAATGTAGCCATTGATTCCAATTAGAAGGTTTGCTATCAACGTAACTCCTCAAATACGTTATCAGAATTTTATGCGACCTCTCTAGTGCACCGTTACTCTCTGGATGGTAAGCCACTGTATTTAACTTCTCGATTCGAAATAATTTACAAATTATTTAAACGCTTCTGACATAAAATTACTACCTTGATCTGTCAGAATAATGCCTGGAATTCCATATACTAAAAATACTCGATGCACTAGTGCCTCACTAACTTCTTCTACTGTTTGATTAATTAAAGGTTCTGCTATCAAATACTTGCTCAAATTGTCTTGGCACATCAGAATGTACTTGTGCCCTTCTTCTGTGCATGGCAATGGTCCAACTATATCTAAGTGCAACTTTTTCCAAGGTTCTGCCTGGGTATCAGTAATTTGTAACTGACATCTATTTTCTTTACTATGTACGGCCTAAAATGTTTGCAAGCCCATACTATGGCTAAATATTCTTTCTCAAAAGTACTATAATTTAGTTCAGCTGAATTCAGCGTTCTGCTTGCGTACGCTATAGGCTTGTTTTTCCCTACTGTCCCTTGGCTTAATACGGCACCCTAGCCCGTAGCCACTGGCGTCAGTCGTAAGAAGGAAAGGTTGCTGAAAGTCCGGATACTGTAATATAGGAAATTCAACGAGTTTTGCTTTCAAAAGATCAAAACTCTCTTGCTCCTCTGAATTCCACTTCCATGGGGTTTCCTTCGTTAGTAATATAGTCAATGGTTTAGCTATCGTGCTATAATGCGGGATACATTTTTGATTGTAACCTGTCAGTCCTAAAAATGCTTTACATCCTTTTGTTTCTCTGGTGCTGGGAATCGAAACACAGCTTCTATTTTCTTCGAATCTGGTTTTACACCTTCTTTTGAAATAACATGACCCAAATATGTCAGTTCCGGTCGAAGAAATTCGCACTTATCAGGTTCAATCTTAACATTAAATTTCCTAAATTGTTCAAAAACTTCTCTCAATTTAGCATGATGCTCTGGCAGTGTTTCGCCTAAAATTAATACATCATCTACGTAAACAAAACATCGATCTCCTATTGAGTCTCGAAGTATAGAATTCATCATTCTTTGAAATGTAGCTGGCGCAGCCTTCAATCCAAACGGCATACGCAAGTACTCGAAATGACCAGATGGAGTACTAAAAGCGGTTTTACACCTATCTTCTTTCTTTAAAGGTATCTGATGAAAACCAGAAGCACAATCTAAAGCACTGAAGTATCTTGCCCTTCCAACTTTATCTAAAATGTCCTGAATATTCGGTAACGGAAAGCTATCACCGATCGATACTTCATTTAATTTACGAAAATCCACGCAAATTCTCCATTTCCGTTTGCCTGACGCATCCATTTTCTTCGGTACTACTATTAAAGGAAAATCCCATTTACTCTGGCTTGGCACGATTTTCTCATCTCGGATCATCTGATGTATCTGTTCGTTGACCTCCTGTTTATGGGCTTCTGCTAACCTATAATTCTTCAAGGTTATTGCCCGTCCTTCAGGCACGCTCGGTGTCGGTATACTGTGAGTGGTTGCACTGGTTACGGTTAATTTGTCACCCGGCAGTTTAAATATATCTACGTATTTTTTGCATATAGTCCTAATTGTTTCAGCTCCTTCGGTGACATGATCTAATCTCAACTTCTCATTTAATTTAAGGATACGTTCGACATCGTCCACAGACTTGGAATTTTTACCCTCTAATTTGAATGTCGGCGGTTTTTCTAACCGTGGTAAAGGCAATTGTGTAATGGGGAATGACGTCATATTCACTATCAAACAAGAAAAATAACCCTCATGGCACATACCTAAACTAGTGCAACAATACACGCCTGGCAGCAACTCTTCTTTGTCTATCACCCTCATGCCCTTCTCTTTCGTAGGTACTTTAATTACACTTTCACTAAAGGGAGGTACTACTTTAGAACAAATCATCGTATAGCCATTTCGGAGCAACCATTCTTGACCTAATATTAATTTAAGTTTCTAGGTAAATGATCAACAATGTAAAACAACATTTCTTTACTGTTATTAACTTGCAACATTATTCCTTTTCTAATGAGCATATCGCTTCCATTAATACCTCGTACGTTCACATTTATATCTCTATATTTCCCTTTGGGGATACTTTTCCTTAAACTACTTTCTCTTACAAGCGACACTTGTGCCCCAGTGCCGATTAAACCTGTGTCTATTTCATTTTGTAACTGGTGGCTCGTTACAAATACTTCCTATGGTCCTAACCCTCTCTTGGGTTCACTTATAAATTCCACCTCTAGCCTTCGCTGAGGCGCTGTCTCGCTGTACCCACGTATTTCATGCGCACTATCCGGCGCACCCGCCAGGCCCTGCCGGCTAACACGTCGTGCATTCCTTTCACTATGGTTATGCACCGACTTTGGAGCGTCCTCCTTCTTATTGAATGCTGAACGTCCCCTCGGCTTACATCCGCCTACGGGTGCGGCATTGTTGTGCCGATCAACCCTGGTGCGGCATTCTTATGCCCGCCACCTTCACTTATTCTGCAGCCTTCCTTACTGCAACAACACCTTGGCTGCTCAGGCTTCCCTGCTGCCAATTTCCCTGTTCTCTACATTTTGACTCCAAGTGTCCCTTCCTACCACACTTGCGGCACTTGACAAAACTCCTACACTCCCTCCCTAATTGTCCCAATTTTTCGCACCTATA
>NW_019727425.1:53200-60157 GCF_002891405.2 Cryptotermes secundus | reverse complement strand
CAAAGTAGTGGTAGAGCGGTGTTGAGCTACACAGTTCGGATCGACTCCTCTTGCCTCGGGTCGAAGTGTGACCGTCCTTGCGGCGGACCCTGTAGCGACGGCCGTGCCAACGACACAAATGTCGCGACAATATCTACAGCCTCCCGCTGGTCTACTCTTCTTGCCTTGGGTCAAGGAAGGTCGGGTGATCCTCTCGCGGTGTATTCAGCAACGGGCGAGGTGACAGCTTCCCTCGGGATATCGGGCTGCCACTCGTATCCGGAGCCTCGCGACCGCCAACTTGGTTCTTTAGCTGGGAACCAGGTAACCCCCTGGCCGGTTTGGGTATCCTCTGGAGCGTTGTCTCCTCAAAGAAAATCGACAGATTCCCTCGGGATATCGGGCTATCTACCCCTCCAGCCTGGTACAACTTCAGGGTTAATTATCAACGTACAAAGTGCTTAGTTCAAATCCCTTTCCGCTGCCACCATGTAACGTCTTTACTCGGCGCCGGTGGGGGTGGCAGGTCCCGCCGCCGCCGCGTACTTTTCACTAAAAACTCTCAATTAGGCCACTGAGAGTCAGGGGTTCGTCTTGGTGCAGGAGCTAACGCTGAAGCCCAAGATTAAACAAACCACACTCGACACGTTGATAATAATACTAACCAAGTTTATTGAAGAAAAGAAACACAAGAAAGAAACACAGTAATTTTACATTTAGAAAGAAAAAATGAATGAAACCCTCTCCTGAGGCGAGCTGCCTTGTGTCTGCCCTGCCTAGGGCTTTGTCCCGAGAGATCATCACGTGCTACAGTTTTTTTAGGCGGCTATGTAACCTCGCATACATCCAGTGATGGGGCCACTGGTCGTATGTCAAAGCTTATGGGTGAAGGGGCGAGGCTGCGTGCCGATCTTTCTGGCTCCAAATAACACTGCGTGTGGTCTCTTTAGGACTGCTTATATCAAGAGTATTCTTAATACCAAAAGGTTATACATTTGAAAAAAGTTACAATAAGTTAGTGGGGGTCATATATGACAGTGTGAGGCTGAGTCCATCAGCATGTATGGGGTTTTCTGAGTCAAGAGTAGTTAAGCCGCACTGCCACTGTCTAACACATTGCATTATTAACATTTACGAGCCTAGCAACACCATATGTGGACTTTTAAAGTCATATGTAAGTCCATTTCCCTTGCCAAGAGCACACGATACCTCACTCTCGTATTACAGGAAGTAGGTCTATGATGTCCTCTAATCGTAACACTTATAAAACCGCAATTTCAACTACGCACCATGGCCCCATTTCACATGGAAAAAGCCAAAATTGAGAGGCCGCTCATAAATCCCACCATTCAGATTGCGGTACAGACGATTCTGAAGGGTCGCGGGAGCAATGGGGCATTGCGAGGATATTCCAAGAACAGTATCTCTGTGTGGCTAGTCCGAGATATAAACAGGCAGAGTTTCATAAGGACAAAGTACGATAAGACTCCGCCCACACTCGTGTATACAGAAAAGTTCCGACGTGACAGGAGAATGTGCAGCCCAAATATAGACTTCCTTCTCTTTTTGGCAGATAAGACATAGTAAGACTGCGTCAGGAGCATGCATTTGTACTGCAGAAACGTTTTGTGCAGAAACTGACTGTATATTTGTGGACAGACTCTCAAAATTGGGGAAACAATTTTGGAATCAGTGTAACAATTTTTACAGATTCTAAAATCTGTAAATTACAATCTCTGGTTCTATATTCTTTCTAGATGAAAGCACCTACATTTCGTTCGTTTATCACAAAAATTGTATAAATTGTTGATTTAAGTCTACTAACAAACGAATATTTACTTTTCGGATTCACGCGTGGCGGGTACAGCTAGTATGTATATATAACACGCGCGCATTCGAATGCAACGTTGTATCAAAATTTCGAAGAAATCGGTGAAGAACTTTCGGAGATCTTCGAAGGGTAACAAACCAACATTTACGTTTTTATTTAATAGATAATGGGGGACATTTAAATTAACTCCGGCCTGCGGTCATTACGCGATTTTAAATGGCCCGACTCTCAAAGGTTAAATGAAATTATGCATTTGTAAGGCTGGACAGGCATTCAAATTATAGTGGATAGGCTCCTAGAATGAAATAACAATAAAGGTTGTATATATATATGTGTGTGTGTGTGTGTGTGTAGGCCTCAAAAAGAATAGTAGCATAGTGTCAGTTCAATAGATACGTCCACCATGATACCATGAGCAAATCCATATGAGTCATCTCCTAGGTTGCCACACAAGATCCCTTGAAAAATGTAAATGTTTTGCTTTTGCCAGAAAATGGTCACTATTTCTGGACATGTGAAATGATATTGGGCACACCACACTGTGTAGAAGTAGGAGTGCAAAGGCTTTGCAACAGCTACATATGTATATAAAATTTATACAGAAGTATGCAGTCACTTCACAGTTTATGATACCACACAATCTCAACACGCGTGTGCCACTTCTCGAAGCAGTCCACGACACAAAGCTCAACATGACACTTTGTACAATAGAAAAAGGGTGCTCCTTTTCTTATTTAGTGACACACATGACGTCTTCGTTTCCCTTTGGTTGGCCAGTGTTGTGAATGTTTCACCTCCAGTCGACTCAGTTGGGCGCCAGATGAACTTGGCCTCCACCGAGAAACGCCACTGACCGTGATATTCATTTTTGCAATTAAAGAATCATCTGTGGAGAAGGGGCGTGTCCATGAAATTCGAATAAATTATGTTTAATTACAAAGCAAAACTCTCACACTTGTCGTAAGCTCCTATCAGTATACTATGAGGCCGGGTCGTGAATGGGTGGTAGGTTAATTGTGTGGAGTTGCTGAAATGCCTTTTGTGTTTTCACACGTGGAATATTGTGATATGCATTTTGTGTGTGGATTTTGCGGTGGCAATGCACGTATTGCTGTTGAAGAATACCAAAGGCGTTTTCCCGATCGAAGGATTCCATCTCGACGTGTATTTACGCGAATTCACCAGACATTGTGTGAGACTGGTTCTCTTCCCAGTGTTTCTGTGCAGTCGGAAAGGGAGGATGTACAAATGAGAAACACTGCGGAATCGTATTTTTGCAGCGGCAGAGCACGTACGTCACCATTCAGGCAACATTGCTTCTGCTACCCAATCTCTCATGATGCGTGCCGAAAATTGCATTGCAGCTGGCGGAGGACACTTTGAACAATTACTATAAAGCAGGTACTGTATTTTTGTACTTATGTAGTTTGCTTATAGCAGAATGCGCAGTCAGTCATGTCACACCAGCCCTTGCCATTCATGTGTCATGTATAATGATGAGGCGTCTTTTACCCTGGACGGTGTAAATAATTTGCGAAATGTGCATACGTGGTCCCATCATAATCCACATGAGATAATGGAAACGAAATTCCAAAAGAGATTTTCCGTGAATGTACGTTTAATACAGTTATGTGGTCGGCTTATAGCGCTGTCAGCCATATTACGTCAACCCTTGCCAGTCATTTGTCATGTATAGTGCTTGGAAATCCTAAGGACAATTATGACATGGCGAGCGAGTATTTTGTACTTCAATTTTATGGCTTCGGGTTATATCGGCATAATTTAACATAAGGAACACACTCCCGAAATTTAGTCCATTCCTCCTGGGACACTCTGTATATATATATAGTGTGACATGTTGCGCAGCGAAGGACCCCTACCTCCCCAGTCGCACGTGGCGGTAACGTAGCGCTCGCGTAATAGGCGAGTCATCACCCCGCCACCCTCCGCGCGGTGACGTCACCAGCGGAGCCGAAGTGAGCCGAGCGGAGCTGAAGTTAGCAGAGCCCCCGCAACCTGGTAGCTATGCAACGCGAGTCAACAGCGGTGACGTAACAGGATGACGTGGCACTCATTACGCAACAGGCAAGCACTGCGGCTATATAAGGGAACTGCACAGCAGCTACAAGCCAGTTGTAATGTGGACAGTCGCCGAGTTCAGTAGTAGTCGAGTCAGTGTGTTATCAACAGTTCTCAAGGTAGCAGCCTGCGAGTGTGCGATAACTAAGAAGTCAGCGAGCGGAAGACTTATTGTGTGCTTTCGAGACTTAGTGAGTGCTGTAGTACAGTTATATTTGGAGTGTGTAATTCAGGGAGATTTGTATAGCTCCCGCGTTATTAGTACGTGAAGACTTTGGTTGTAGGTTTTGTAAAGTGTGGAAACCCGCAACTGTGTTATAATTAATTGTAGCGTTTCTTGTAGATTGTTGAATAAACCAATTAACGATCTGTGCTGCGTATTCTGCAACGAAACACTATACAATATAAATTGTAACGTGTTTCGTTACTGAATACGACGTAGAGATCGTCAATAACGGCCCTCGGAGAGCTAAGTGATTATAGTGACAGGCTATAGGCTTGTAACCTCACCATGCAGGAACCTCAGCAATGTTTTCCATTTATATTCTTAATTACAAAGTACTACATATAAACGAACTGTACTACTGTTAACACAAGATGATACAGAATTGACCCCAGCACCGCAGGAACCTCAGCAATGTTTTCCATTTTTATTCTTAATTACAAAGTACTACATATAAACGAACTGTATTACTGTTAACACAAGATGATACAGAATTGACCCCAGCACCAGCAGATGCCAAGGACGACATATGGTCTTTCTCAGGGACAAGCAAGCTGCAGCTCACTTGAAAACCCCAGAACGGAGCAGGAAGTATCCCGCTCTGTTTTCTAGGAATTTCAATGCTTAACTCCGACGGTGCGAGTCTTTGAAAATTTGAGACTTGACAGATACGAGTCGCAATAATTTTCGGAGGGGCGTACCGAGCGATCGTTAGTGTACCTTCATTTATTTGAGAGCTCTAAGAAGGACCGTCTTGTACTTAGGCTCAAATTAACATGGATCTTGTTAGGGATTGGCGGAATGTCAATGAGAGTAACACCCAAATTTTATGTCAGCCAATCAGCAAAATTTCAGAGGAGAGGAAACCAGGCGTTCCCGAAACCATCAGGACTTCTGCCTCTCCGGAGCAGTCAGTCGTCTAAAGGGAGTAACAGGAGTGAGTAGCCAAAAGGGAGTAACAGGAATGAGTAATCCAAAAGTGAATATCAGGAGTCAGTCGCCACAAGGGAATAACAGGCGTCAGTCATCAAAAGGGAGTAACAGGAATGAGTAATCCAAAAGTGAATATCAGGAGTCAGTCGCCATAGTCAGTGGCCTTAGTGAGTAACAGGAGTGACCACCCGGAAATTAAATCGGTGTTGGCCGAGTCCGGTACACAAATTCAAAGTGCTATGGCCTTGTAATGTGTAATTATAGTTCACATCTATAATAAAGGGTGACAGTTTTGGTGAAGTGTGAGTTTAAAGTGTTTTCTCTCTCCTTGTGTGAGCAAGGCCCAGAAGTCGCCCTGATACAGAATCTCGTCCTACCGACTGAGCAGTCTTAACCCCAAACGCCCGCCTATCCATATCCCCACGCTTGCTTTCCCCGTTCCAAATTCGTGGATTTCACCCAAGTCCACTAGCGCCCATACAAATTCAAATTCAGAGTAATCCCACACCATACCCTGAACCAGACAGCAACAAGGAAGCAGCGGATGAAAGTAGAGACCAACGTAAGGGCACTAAGAGGAGGGTTATAAGTGGCGAGTTATAGGTGTCGACCAAGTTGTGGGGCTAGAAGTCTCGCTGATAGGATACAGTCATAAAAGTGACGCCAAAGGTGTGGGCAAACGTTCCGGCAGTTATAAAAGTGGCGCCAGACAAAGGGACCGCACAGAACACTGAGTGGGTCGGTTAGAGGCTGGAGCAAGAAATTTTTCTCTTCCCCTACCCAATCGACACCAGGGGCACTTTCTCAGGAGGTTAAGTGGCAGTTGACCACTCGCCTACATCTACTCGAGAATGATGGAGCTATACCTGCATTTCTCCTTACATCTTCATGGTGTGGTCCTTAATTAAATTAAGAACATGGATTTTACCATCTACAGTCAGTAATAACAACAACACAAATTAGTAAGGTAGACGCAGCACTGGATTTCTGGGGTTATATTGGTAACTTGATTTCTTAACATATACAAAAGAAAAATCATCTTATCAAGGAAGACTATGCACCATAGAGTCAGTTACAGTTCTGTATCAGTATCTTTATTTTAATTCCATAGATCCTTACTGGTTACCAAAGCCATCAGATATACATGTAGAACACATCACATATGCATACATTAGTTTTAAACACAGAACTAGTCACCTTACAACTATGTTCATAAAAACAATAAGTATACATAATTCAGTAATTTAATAAGCACATAGACTGAGGGCGTTTGAGAACAGGGTGTTGAGAAGAATATTTGGACCGAAGAGAGATGAAATGACGGGAGGTTGGAGAAAACTGCATAATGAAGTGCTTCATAAGTTGTATTCTTCTCCAAGTATAATTAGAATGATAAAGTCAAGAAAGATGAGGTGGGCAGGGCATGAAGCACGAATGGGGGAGACACTGAATGCATATAGGATATTGTAACGTGTTTACGTTACCGAAGACGCCGTAGAGATGGTTAATTGGTTTATTTAACAATCTACAAATAACGGCTACAATTAATTATCACAATATCACGGGTTTCCACACTTTACAAACCCTACAACAAATCTCTTAACACTGTCTTCACTTGTCTTCGCGTACTACTAACGCGGGAGCTATACAAGTCTCCCTGAATTACACACTCCGAGTATAACTGTACTACAGCAATCACTATGTCTGGAAAGCACACAATAAGTCTTCCGCTCGCTGACTTCTTATTTATCGCACACTCGCAGGCTGCTATGTTTCAACTGTAGTCGGCTGACTGGAGAACTCGCTGGTAGCCACATTAGAACTCGGTGGTAGCCGTTCTGCCGTCCACTTATATAGCCGCAGGATTGCCTGTTACGTTCCACGTCACAGTAGGAAGCAGTTCCGCGTCACC
>NW_019727425.1:45845-50470 GCF_002891405.2 Cryptotermes secundus | reverse complement strand
GAGGGGGGAGGGGAGCGCTGACTCACCGCCGCGTCACTGCTGGTGGGGGGGGCTCGGCTTTGCGCAACATGTCATAATATTCTTAGGAAAGCCTGAAGGAAAGAGACCACTGGGAAGAAAAAGGCATATGTGGGTGAACAATATTATAATGGAGCTTAGATAGGATGGGATGGTATGGATTGGATAGATCTGGCTCAGGATCGGGACCAGTGGATTGCTCTTGTGAACATGGTAATGAACCTTCGGGTTCCATAAAATGCTGGGAAATTCTTGAGTATCTGCAGGATTGGCGGCTCCTCCAGAACGGCTGAGCTCCATGAGTAAGTAAGTTAACAAGCAAATAGGACTCATAAACTTGACAGTAATATCTTATGGCTGCTCCAAAATGAATGCTTACAATTACTGCAGCTCATGATCTAGTGTTATGTGAGCATGGTAGCATGAAAGAGGCCAGTGTAAGCTGTGTGAAGAAGTCACTGCTCTGAAAGTCTATACCAACATCTATCAGATATTTCACACATGACCTGATGACAGTTCATAAACTTCAGTCAAAATATACAGAGTATATCACAACTCAAGGGCGGAACTTGAGGAACAGACTGCTCATATAGAGAGAAGAAAAGAAGTGTATGACAACATGGGTCCGGAAGTGCATAATTACAGAGTTATCCAAGCGTGTAATGCATGGAGTGCACGCCGACACATCCTGTTTGCCGGAATAAAAATGCAAGACACCGGTTGTTTGTGGGACCCTACATTCTTCTGGACAAACTTAATTGACAGAACTACACAGATTTCTTGTGTACTACACTGCCTGATTACTTGGAAGACATGCCACTAGCATCCTGTCGGCAGTTGTACTTCATGGATGATGGTGCTCCTGCACATTTCAGTCTGTCTGGCCGCAGGTACCTTAATGCACATTATTCTGTACACGGGATAGGTAGAGGTGGACCGATTGCTTGGCCACCACGCTCTCCTGACTTAAACTCCCTGGATATTTACCTGTGGGGACACTTAAAGTGTGTTTGCTGATGTACCAACTCTACATGCGCCCATTGTGGCAGCCTGTCAAACAGTATGCACTACGCCAGGCATTTTTGATTGTGTGTGGCACTCAATGCAATGATGAGCGGAGGCCTGTATTCGGGCAGGAGGAGGTCACTTTAAACATATCCTATGATACGTGACCAGAGTGTTCCAGCTTGCATTACAGGCATATTCAGTGTAACAGTGCAACAGTGCTGGGAGTGTCTGACTGCACTAACTTTACTAAAATGTCGGACAACTCTCTAATTATGCATTTCCGGAACCATGTTGTCATACATATATTTTCTTCCCTCTATATGAGGAGTCCGATCCTGAAGTTTTGCCGTCGAGTTTCGATACACCTTGAATAAGGATTCAATTTTGAGAGCTATCATACTCAAAAATATTATCTATTTCCATCAGACCAACACAACACTGAAGCTAACTTAAATCTACTACTGGCCCTTATTCCTCCCTTCCTCTGCCTCATACCAAGTATTCACATATGTTCAACATCCAAAAAATCCACACAATTCACAACTGAAACCTATTTCTCACACATCTTTAAAAAAATAACATTTTTTAGTTTGCTATTATTAACCACACACACCCAGTCACAGCTTGCACCTGCAGACACTGTATAAGGTCTAGTTCCATATAGCTTAACAGGATTTTTACAGCAACTTTCACATTCTATTAACATGACATTTTCCATATCAGTATGGTAATATGTAACACAGAAAATTCAAACACTTAAGAAACAAATTTCTAATTCTGAGTCAGGAAACAGGACAATTATTTTATGTGTTCTTATATGCGGCCAATTCTTTTCACCTTCGTTGGATTTCATAACGATTTCCAGCAGAACTGCATTCTATATGCACTAGCAAAACAGTATTATATTGCACACAAAACACCACTTTAACCATATGCTGTATTATATATAGTAAAAATTTAAAATATTTGAAATGACAAGATATGTACACCAAAGCATTTGAAATTAAATGGCACAGAAACAGAGTTCCCCGAATCATTGTAGAAACGAAAGAAATAAACTTTTCAAATTACACAAAGATGATGTAGCATGGTGAAGAAATGTTAGCAATTAAACAAAACACTTAAGCATGTATATATAATGTGAATTAAAATTTTCTATTCATATATCACTATTTACTGTTGTAAGAATGCTAAAAATAATCACATAATACTGCAAGAAAGTGGCTTCCACCCTGATATTTAATTTCAGAATACTGACATTTTTTTGTGATGGCATTCTTCGTTATTCAGTACTGAAAGTGAACTGCTTGACAGCTAAACTGATATGCAGCACTGCACTTCTGAGATAATTACTAAAATGTGAACTGTTTTCTTTCGTCAGATTTTGTCATTAGAGGCTTGAAGCAAAAGAAAACAGCACTACACTAATACAAGTAAAAGTCTATCATAAAAATAAACACTACACTAATTTTAAAGCTGTGTCCTACTGAATTAAGTGTCCAAAAAAAAGGCCTATGTACATGGTATACAGCTAGTATATATATCAGAATATTGGGCATAAAATATTAGGCAAAGTACCTCAATAAAATGTTCTACATTTCAAAAATTATTTTCTTATCCCCTGAAGAAACACTATAAAATCAGCTAGTGAATAATCCTTCATTTAGCATCAGTAATAGTGTTTTAATACCTGATATCACAATTCTCAAAATGAGGAAGTCAAACTGCATACGAACAAAAATGAAAATCACAAAATATAGCTTTGTATATAGAACTATTCTAATTAATAAAATTATTTAAATTATATTCACACAATACTATTCAATTCTACCTGCACCACTGTTCCATTTGTCTTCGTTGTACAAAAAGTCTCCTCCTAATTAGTTGGTATGTTGGGGTAAGATTGATGGAATGTGATCCACAATTGAAGCAGGGAACTGTCCATACTTTCCATTACTCTCTCCATATAACCAGTCATAATTTATTCCGCTTATAACATACACAGATGACCCTTCTTGCAAAATTGAACAATAGAGATAAGAACTCACACTGAAGCCAGAAAGTTCCTATACTTATGCAAGACCTGCTGTTTCAGACCAAGTGGACAGTGGCCAAAATGAAGTGCTGGAACATTATATAAGAGAAAGGAAAAACTAAGATACAGAAACTAGTCAGCTTATACCAAGTAAAGTTGCAAATGCTTACTTTAGCATCGAACAGATTGCTCTAGATGCAAAGCTCTAGACTTGTTTTTGGGGGGTTCTTGTTTCATAATCTCGCTGGGACACTGGTCACCTTGACTGAGGACTTTTGTGGTTTTCCTCTGACCTTCCAGACAAATGGTAGGATAGTACCTCAATAAAGATATGATTCGCTTCCTTCAAAATCCCTTCCAATTAACATCCTATGTTCCAGTGCTCCACAGTGTAGAATATACAGTGTACTGGTGGCAGCTTTGCTAAACAACCTCCCTCAATTTTCATTTAAGATTTTCCCTGTACCTGCACCACCACCACCATCACTACTATGACAACTACTACTACTACTACTACTATTATTATTATTATTATTATTATTAGTAGTATTATTATTTGTAATTGGCCACTGCTGTTAAAGGGTACACTTTCCTCTTCTTTAGTCATCTTGCACTTCACTTCTTCCAACATCAATCTGGCCACCAGGTTGTCAAGGGTTCTGTCCACGGTCGCCGTTGAGTCCAAAGCAGTGCTGAAGTGTTCGTAGTCTTCTAGTAGAATCGTTATTTTTGTCATGGTCATGTTTTCATCAACGTTCTGGTTCAGTTGACAAAGCTTGAAGGCAATGTTCTGTACGTAATTTATTTTCGTCATCATATCCTTAGTTTTGTCATACTTGAAGTTGTAGAAGTCTTGTAGCAGAAGGCACTTCTGTTGAAAGGTGTCTCGCTGATAAATTTGCTTTAAGGTGTCATACAATTTCTTTCGCGGTTGTGCATGTCACAATGTGGGTCTTCACATGTTTCTCTATCGTTGTCACTATGTAGTATTGGCACTTTGCATCTTGCATCTTCCATTTCCTTATATTTTCTTCGTCTCTTCCTCGGTCACTTAACAAGTCGCTGCCATCAACGATGTTTATCAGTTCTTTTGCAGGCATCAGAATCTGGATTTCAAAATCCCACAGTGGAATTGAGTCGGCGTCCATCAGTTTTGGCAGATGCGTTATCTCTTGTGTCTCTGTGGCTGCCATTTTTCGTTTTTTGTGTGTGCGTGTGTGGAGCAAATCTGGGCCCATAACCTGTTGATTTTCTTTGTGTCGTACTTATATATCACTTAACAGCCATACTGTATGAGAAGAACTTTTATTATAACTCAAAACAAAAACAAATGAATATTGATCTCTCTTACCAACGTGAACATTTTTACATTACTAAATTCTCAACAGTTACATACTGAATAGACACAACATAAAATCATGACTAATTAAAGATAATAATAATAATAATAATAACAATAATAATAATTCAATTCAATTCGTGTTTATTTATGTGCAAACTTAACAGCACAGTGGCCAATTACAAAGTTAGCACTAGTACATAGAAATACACAAAAATTAAAAAG
>NW_019727425.1:38611-44359 GCF_002891405.2 Cryptotermes secundus | reverse complement strand
TGTGGTGTGGAGAGGAACGGGTTAAAGGAACAACTTCAGGTAGCATGGCACAAGGTGAGGTTCTTACAAATGTCAGAAAGAAGAAGACTGCCGAAATTGGAAGAAAACAAGAAGCTGGTTTGCCTTAAGGAACAAGTAAATGGAATAATAAAAGAACTCTTGGAAGAGAATCAAATAAACATAACAGAAGTGAACCACTTGATATACGCTGCAGCAATTATTACAGNTAAACCTAGGAAAACAATGACAACCGGAAGATTTAAAGATGCTTGGAAACTAAGAATACAGAAACAGATAAGCAAATGGAGAAAAGACTTGTCCATACTCACTGAGTCAGGCTCTGGCTCCGATAACATTAAACTGAACACAAAAAAGAGGAAAATTTTTCAGAAGTACAAAATGACAAATGCCAGAGAAGTAGCAGAGTTAATAGAAAAACTAAAGCAGAAAATACAAGCAAAGGCTCAAAGAATTAGAAGATATGAAAAAAGGAAAAACCAATACATCCAGAATAAAATGTTCAAGGAAAACACAAATCGATTTTATGACACCTGGGGGCAAACGCTATAGAGGTCACAGCTCACCACAATATGCAGGAAGTAGAGTTCTACTGGCAGGCAATATGGGAAATGGAACCACGACACAATGAAAAGGCAGAATGGATAAGAAGAGAAGAAAAAAGAAGATAAGGAACCAGCGACATGAAGTGGATGCCTATAAAAACTACAGAATTTACCTCAGTTTTGTCCAAAACGCACAACTGAAAGTCTCCTGGAAGTGATCAAATACAAAATTACTGGCTAAAAGCATTCCCAGTTACGCACAGTTATATTGTAGGAGCTTTCAACAAAATAATAGAAAAACCTCAACAAATGCCCGAATGGCTGACTAGAGGAATAACATACCTACTTCCCAAATCGAAAAACACTATGGACCCAAAGAACTACCGACCGATTACTTGTTTATCGACTATGTATAAGATGCTGAAAGGAATTATTGCCAGAAGAATTTCGTTATATTTGGAGGAGCACAACCTATTGCCAGAATAACAAAATCGATGTCATCCAGGAAGTAAAGGATGCAAGGACCAGCTGCTGATAGCAAAAGGAATACTTGAGGACTGCGGGAGGAGGAAAAAGAACCTAAATATGGCTTCGATTGACTATCAAAAGGCATTTGATAGAGTGCCCCACAGCTGGATAGAAAAGTCAATGGAACTAGTGTAACCGCCCTCCCTGTATACTCCGTTGCGACGTCTTCGTCGGAAGCGCCTCTTCTTCAACTGCTCTCCTCACCCTCTCCTTCTGCTTCTTGTTGATGACGCCACCTACCTTTTTACTTCTTCTTAATTTATTTTCTCAGGGTTAGGATTAACTTCTCAGTGTTGGTAGGATTAAGTTTCTCAGGGTTGATATGATTAAGTTCCTCAGGGTTGATAGAATCAACAAGGGCGAGGTTGTTGGGAGCGGTAGAGTTGAGTTCTCTGTCTCAAGGTTTTAACGGGCCACACTTAGAAAGGCAGGTAGGACACTTTTATGCAACATCACCACACTTGAATGTCAGAGTTATTATTATTACTCTTGATCAATTGCGACACTTTCATTTTACAATTTAGCAAACACTTGTTAATGTCGGATTCTTTGCTACCTTCTAAATTTAGCTCGTCCTGTTTAATATTATTATTATTATACTTCTAACCGTGGTTTCACACTTCACAACAGATTATTAGACTTTATCATTATAGCTTGTTACTACAAAGTTATTTCTGATCTAGATAGCCCATGTGACTTTCGAGTCCCGATTTCCGACTTCACGCCTAGTCCTTTCGACCCCCGGTTTCCGACTGACGCTGAAATGACGCTTCCTCGGACATTCAATTCCTGGCTTTCACCAGAGTCCTTGTTCTGTCACACTCAAATTTTCGTGATTGGTCAGTTTAAAATTTAGAGGTATTCTAATTAGACATTCCTCCAGTCACTATAACTCTTACAAAGGGGTGAAGAAATTCTGTCTTAACGAAATCCTGTCAAAAGTGACGAATGTGTAGCGTAGCTTGGGTCATAAACCAATAACCTGCTTCTCTATATAGCTCATAGAAAATCTGTCAGCTAAAGAACTCACAAAGATTTCAACGGCCATTCTTTACGAAACTTTCTCTTAATAAATCTTCAACGGGTATTTCTCTGCTTTTGGTGTAAGCGTGGGAAGACGCTAGCTCTTAAATGCAAGAATTGACCTAAGTCTCACTACACTTGTTCATGTCCATACATTTATCAATTAAATTTCAAATTAATAACATAAATCACATTTAAATAAGCAGCACGGCAGTGGAACGGTTACACTAGTAGGAGTGAATGATAGCATAGTAAAATTTTGCAAACACTCCATGGAAAAATGGAATATAAAGGTTCAGCTGAGAACAAACCAGGAACTCATGCAATCACAACCCATTAAAATAAACAGAGGAATGTTTCAGGGTGACTCTTTATCACCACTACTTTTTTGCATAGCACTTATTCCGCTCACTCATGAATTAAACAGATCTGGTTGTGGGTACCAGGTGCATCAATCTGAAAGGAAAATAGGTCACTTGTTGTATATGGATGACTTGAAACTGTTAGGAAAAAGTGAGGAAGAATTGAGGGACGAGATTAAAATTGTAAAAACATTCAGTAGTGATATAAAAATGGAATTTGCATTAGAAAAATGTGCCAGAATTTCGATAAAAAAGGTAAGGTTCGAAGAAAAGAGCATGTAGAAAACACAGGGGAGAATGAAATTAAAGAACTAGAAACAAATGGAGCATATAAGTACCTGGGAATATAAGAGAACCACCAGATAGAACACAAGAAAGAGAAAGAAAGATTGAAGAAGGAGTATGTAAGAAGGTTAAGATTGATTTTTAACACAGAACTGAATGTAAAAAACAAAATGCAAGCAATTGGATCGTTGGCAGTACCAGTACTGAGATACAGTTTTGGAATTATTAACTGGCACAAAGAGGAAATACAAAAATTGGACAGGAAAACAAGAAAAATATTAACTACCTATAGACAGCATCACCCAAGAGCAGATATAGGCCGTCTGTATGTTCCTAGAAAAGAGGGAGGACGAGCCCTGATACAGATAGAGGCGGCTTACGTGGCAGAAACCACAAACCTAGCGGAATATATAGAAGGAACAGAAAATCAACTGATGAAAATTATTAGGACACACCAATGCAACACAAGTTTTTCGCCGAACACAACCTGCAAGTACAAGAAATTTTTACAAAAAAGGCAATAGCTTAGAACACAAAAGAAAAATGGGAAAAGAAAAGAATGCACGGACAATACCCACGCAGTTTAGATGACACTCTGGTGGATAAGGAACAGACCTATCGATGGTTGAAATTTGGAGGCATTAAAGGGGAAACAGAAAGCTTAATCATAGCAGCTCAGGACCAAGTAATCAGTACAAACTATTTTAAGAGAAAAATATAGAAAGAAGCGATCGGAAGTAAACGTCGACTGTGTAAAAAATACGAAAAAACTATAGACCATTTAACATCAGGATGTCCCATTTTGGTGAAGAACGAATATATAGTATGGCATGATAAAGTTTGCATGCCTTTACATTACTCAATATGTAAAGAATTTGGAATTGAAGTACCAGACAACTGGTACTCACACGTGCCTAAGTCAGTATGTGAACATGAGAATATAACGGGGTTATGGAACCAAGGCGTACAAAGAGGCCAGACATATTAATTAAAAACAAGCAAAAGAAAACTTGCATACTTATAGATGTATCAGTACCATCGGACAGTAAGTTAGTACAAAAAGAAGCAGAGAAAAAATTAAAATATAAAAATTTAAGCATCGAAATTCAGCGAATGTGGAACATGAAATGTTTTGTGATACCAGTAATTATTGGAGCCACGGATACAGTCACGAGAGGGTTGAGAAAATATATGGAACTAATTCCTGGTAAGCACTCCATAGTTTCACTGCAAAATACAGCAATCCTAGGAACATCACACATACTACGGAAAGTGCTACAGTGCGAAGCTTGAAGCCTGAGTGGTGAGGTGCATCACTGGTTCAAGAAAAGGAATACCAGGAAATAAACCTGTGACAAGAGATGAGAATAATAATAATAACAATAACAACAACAACAACAATAACAAAAATAATAGTATTGTGACATGTTGACCCCTACCTCCCCAGCTGCACGTAGCGGTAACGTAACGCTCGCGTAATAGGCGAGTAATCACCCCGCATTCTGGCAGCTATGCAACGCGCAATGCGCGGTGACGTCACGAGCGGAGCCGAAGAGAGCCGAGCCCCCGCAACCTGGTAACTATGCAATGCGAGTCAACAGCGGTGACGTAACAGGATGACGTGGCACTCATTACGCAACAAGCAAGCACTGCAACTATATAAGTGAGCTGCACAGTGGCTGCGAGTTAGTTATAAAGTAACAGTCGCCGAGTCGAGTCGTAAAGTCAGCCAGTCAGTGCGTTACCAACAAGTTCTCAGTTCGCAACTTACGAGCTACAGACGCGTGTGCGATAACCAGTGATAACCAGTTATATCTGGAGTGTGTAATTCAGGGAGACTGGTATAGCTCCCGCGTTATTAATACGTGAAAACTCTTGAAGATAGTGTTAAGAGATTTTGTTGTAGGGTTTGTAAAGTGTGGAAACCCGTAATATTGTGATAATTAATTGTAGCCGTTAGTTGTAAATTGTTAAATAAACCAATTAACCATCTCTACGGCCTTTCCAATAACGAAACACGTTACAGTATTATTAAAAGATTTAGAAGAATGTTCCTGTCTCTTAATATGTCAATATCCCTGCAAACAACACTAGTAGCTGCTGCACATCCAGAAGAGGGACAATTCTTACATGAGGAGCAGACACTGAACAATGCAAACTCTGATTTACCAATAATTTCCGAAAGAGAAGAGCAGAATTTGAAACGAAATAAACGTGATTAAGAAACAGTGCATCAGGACAATGCCTCCTCATACTTAGCGCGTAATTTTAATACCTCAAGAGCAAGAGAATAATAATTCAATTCAGTTCGTGTATATTTTCATGCAAACTTAACAGCACAGTAGCCAATTACAAAGTTAGCATGAGTACACAATAACAATAATTATAACTACAATAATTCCAACTATCCCAAATTTGATAAAAGTCATAACTTATCCAACACTGACAAATCTGAATCATGAGCTGAGATTTCCCCTAAACTGAGAGAAATATTAATGTCCGTAAATTTCCTTTACTTATTATCACTCGACACAGTAGACTCGTCAAACTATAATTTTGTTGGAACGACAGCTCTCAATCTATAATCAATAAGATTATTTATAATAATAATAAGATTTGAGAACAGGCGATGACCTAGAGTACTGAGTTCCAATCTATTACAAATAAAATTTGAAGTGACTACATACGTCTGCCTTGTTTTACATATTATTCAGCAATGCCAGACTGACTGCAATATGTGACTTATATATATATATTACTTGCACTTTTAATGGATCAAGAAGAGAAACTAGACATGGAATGTACTTTAAATATACTCTATTCATACAACCCTACACATATACAGCCATTGAAATATTCATTCTAAAAGAGCAGAAGTTTTTGTGATGCTTTAACATTTATCATTTTATAAGAGTTTCATGTGAACAACACTTTCCATTATTAAAATTACTGTACAAATTCAGGCATACTATGAAACTTCCCACCCA
>NW_019727425.1:34452-36571 GCF_002891405.2 Cryptotermes secundus | reverse complement strand
TGTGACATGTTGACCCCTACCTCCCCAGCGGTATGTGGCGGTAACGTAACGCTCGCGTTATTACGGTAATAGGCGAGTTCCCGCCCCGCCACTCCCCTCCGCGGTGACGTCACCGAGGGATATCGCGGTCGCTAGGCAACGCGAATCAACAGCGGCGACGTTACGGTAGTAACAGCGGTTACCTCCGCTAGCGTTACATAGCAACACAGCGACATAGCAACAAGGGTGCCTATTACGTGGCCGTTTTCCCGTATTGTCCGATCGAGGCTACATAGGGAGAAGCGAAGGCTATTCACAGCCAGTTCTAGTGTGGCTACCGCAGAGTTGTACTGAGTTGTACTGAGACCGTCAGCGAGTCCTGGAGCTACCGCCGAGTTAGCCAGCAACTAGTCAGTTGTATTCTGGCATTTGGAGTGTAATATTTGTGATGCTGCAGATTGCAGTAATCGTCAGATTGTGATTTGGGTGATTGTGAGAGCGGATGTGAAATAAAATTCGCTACATCGAATACATCGAGAAGTTATTTGTCGCGATATACGCCCGATACGCGACAATATTAAAATGAATGTTGGAGAGATAAAATGGCATGGTATTGACTAGATTGATTTGGCTCAGGATAGGGACCAGTGGAGGGCTCTTGTGAACACTGTAATGAACATTCAAAATTCTTGAGGAGCTGCACAATGGGGAGAGGAGGAATGCATTCAGGATATTGGTGGGAAAGCCGAAACGAAAGAGACCACTGGGAAGACCAAGGCATAGGTGGGTGGACTGTATTAAAATGGATCTCAGAGAGATTGGATGGGATGGTATGAATTGGATTTATCTTCCTTAGGATAGGGTCCAGTGAAGGGCTCTTGTGAACACGGTAATGAAATTTCAGGTTCCATAAGACCCTGGGAAGTTCTTGAGTACCTGTACAATTGGCAGCTTCTTAAGAAGGGCTCAGTTGAATGAGTGAGAGTGAGTGTAATATAATTTCTTGTTAAACCACTATGTTCTGTGGGAGCATCCCCACAGCGTCTGGCAGAAAACCGTCACCCCTTTCAGAAAGTGCCAAACAGGCAGCTGTGACCAAAGAGACACGGAATTTATACCATTTCCAACTACTGCGACTTATATACCAGCTACATATATTTATAAACTTCACCGTGACTCCGCCTTTCCGTGCACGGCCCAATGGATGCGCGCCGTGACGACTGCAACTTTAGCTCCGCCTCCCGGCCGGTAGTATTTAAGACCGGGAGCCCAAGGTCCAATCAGTGTCGATTCGATGGACAGATTGATGGTTTATTCGGAGGATAGATCAGAGAGATTGATTCGGGATTGACCATTCAGTAAGGAGTAAGGTCGGTGAGTAAGAATTTCTCTGTTCGACAAAACTCGATAGTGGATGTGAAATTTGGACTGAATTCTTGTATTGTCTTGGTCAGCGTTGTTTGTGGATCCGTTGCGGGCAGTGAGTTGTGTCCCAATATCTTGACTTATACACCAGTACTCGGCCGGGTTGTTTAATCGGTAAGTGTCGAGCCAGAGATGGCTGGCGTCCCTGTGCCGGGGTACCAGGCATTCTGGGCCGAAAAACGTGCCGCTCTTCAGGCCGAATTTAAAGAAATTATACAGTAGTACCCCGAGGCCGAAACACATTACAGGTGCTTATTCGACATATTGTGAAGCATTGAGGACGTAGCCGGTTTCACAACTACTGCAATTGGAGAAAGTGCAGAATGGGCGGCAATAGTCAGCGCCGCCGACGAAAAAAGGATAAATTATTGTAAGGCCCTCTCCGGCAAGACGCTATTTAGTGCGCTCTATGGCAACTACACAGTGACGCTGAACGAGCTAAAGTCACTGATAAAGGCCAGCACATCAGGCAAAAATATTCCAGCCAGGGAGGAAGGCTTCAAAGAAGTCCGGAGGCGGAAAAGACAAAGTACCGCTGAAACCGCACCGACTCCGAAAAAAACCAACAGCAGTAGCCGAAAGCAACCCTAAGCCAGAGGTTGCCACCAAAACTACTTCGTCCCCCTCAGGGAGGCAACGATGGAGACAGAAACTTCTGGTGCAGAAGCCACTACGCTGGAGGAGGAAACCTCAGGCAAAGCAGGCAGGCCCCCCC
>NW_019727425.1:31817-34373 GCF_002891405.2 Cryptotermes secundus | reverse complement strand
GCAGTACCAAGAGCGGGACCAGAGTCATCACCAAAAGCATGGCGGATTTCGAAGCCGTCAAGTTCTATCTCTCAAATAACAAACTTTCCTATTTCACCTTCTTTCCGAAGTCCCTAAAACCCATTAAGGTTCTAATCCGCCACCTCCCCCACAACACCCCGGCGGAAGATATTTCTGATGGATTGGTGACCCTGGGATTCGACGTGGTCAGCGTCAAGCAGATGACAACCACCCGAGGGTCGCCTTCAGAAGGAAGGATCTCCAGAAACCTTACCCTCTTTCTTATAACCCTACCCAGGACGGCAAAAATCCCAAGAAATTTTCAAACTAAATAACCTTTGCCATATTTCCATACGGGTCGAGGCTTATAAAACACAGAGTGGCCTTACACAGTGTCACAACTGCCAACAATTTGGCCACGTCTGGGCTAATTGTAAGCAACCTCCCCGTTGCATGTGGTGCGGGGGTGGCCACCTGCACAGAGAGTGCCCGAGAAAGAGAACGCTGCCTCCACTCCAGCGTGCTGTAAATGTGAGTTGAAGGATGGGGAGAAACCGCATCCCGCTAACTACCGCGGCTGCAGTCACGCGAAGGAGGAACTGCAGAAGAGGAAATTGCAGAGAGCACCCAAAACCACAACAGGAAGGGTGTTCTCATCAAATATAGTCACTCCTGGAGTCTCCTTCGCGGCGGCTCTCCGAGGCAACACATCGCAGGAGCAGCGGTCTCAGACTCGACACACACCAGTGGCAGCCCCACCAGCAGTCACGAAACCGACCGTCCCGGTTCCTGTACTGGAACAACACACAGGTCAGTCAGTTCAGGCTTCTAATGTAAACAGTCAATCTCTCGACAATATGTTGAGAGTAGTGACTGTAGTACAGCAAATTATGACAGAGGTCAGTGGTGCAGTGTCCGAGCACCACAAAATAATGTCCATAAATAAAATCGTTCTAAACTTAATGAAACAAAATAGCCACTAGAGTTCATAGGCCCCTCAAAGTCATAGCATTTAATGCGAACGGCATTGGGAGGCAGCGCTATGAGCTCAGTAAACAGCTGCAAGACCTACACGTAGATGTGGCCCTGTTTTCAGAGACACATCTGAAACCTCATGAGATGTTCTTTATTCCAAATTACCACTTTTATTGAATCGACCGACAGTCGGGCAGAAAGGGCGGAACTGCCGTTGCAGTAAGAAAAGGCATTCCCCACATCCATGTAGACCTACGACCCCTTGTTTCAGTAGAAGCGACAGGGGTTCTGCATACCAATTGGTAATAGAGAAGTGCTGCCTGCAGCTGTTTACAAATCTCCAGGCAAAGCCTGGAGTGATGCTGACATCACTGAGCTCTTAAACTTCAGACGTAAGTCTATTTTGGCAGGTGATTTGAATGCTAAGAACCCATTTTGGAATAGCAGAGTTTCAAACCCCTCAGGCTTGGACCTCGTTGATTTATTTGATAGGAGTGATTTCGAAATTTCAGCACCACAGTGCCCCACTCATTATTCCCCTGCGGGAAATGGTGACGTGTTAGACATTGTGGTTCACAGAAATATCAGAGTGTCAGATGTCATCATCTCTGATCTTTTGGACTCAAATCACCTATCAATAGTATTCCACATACTGGATCATGTTAAAATTAAGAATCTTTCGGAACCCATTGAAAAATTTACAGATTGGGAGCGGTTTCAGAGTCTCGCTTATGAATTAATATCACCTAAACTAGAAATTAATTCGGGGGTAGAGGCCGATAAAGCGGCACACGACTTTGCAGCCTCTATTGCTTCGGCATATAGGCTGTCGACAAGTAAAGTTACCTTTTGGACATAAACAACGATCTTCCTTGTATAGATCGTTTGATAAAATATAAACAGAGGCTACGAAAACTGTGGCAAGAAATCAGGGATCCAGCGTGTAAAACGGCAGTCAATTGGGTCACCAAATCAATCAGGCGAATGATCCGTAAAGAGGCACTTGAACCGTGAGAAGCAAAAATAAGCAACGCTGAAGTCACACCTCAGTGTATATGGCCTATTGAGAAATCTCTCCTTCAGAGAGACGGACCAAGGGCACAAACTGCTATTCATGGTTCTTCTGGCCTAAAATTTCATCCTTTTGAAAAGGCCAAGGAAATTGCCGACTCCTTGGAAATTCAGTTCACGCCGCATGACCTGTGCGATGAAAACCATGAAGAGCGGGTGGAGGCTAGAGTCCAAGCTCTGCTGGAAGCCGTGGATGAAAACCCCCTCTAAGGATCAGGCCAAGTGACGTTCAGAAATTAATAAAATTCCTGAAATTAAAAAAGGCCTGTGGAATTGACGGTATTCCAAATGAATGCCTCAGGTATCTTCCAAGGAGACCATTGGTTCACCTAACTCCCTTATTCAATCACTGTTTTCGGCTCTCTCACTTTCCAAATACTTGGAAGGAAGCCAAAATAATAACTTTACCTAAACCGGGTAAAGACCCGAAATTTCCTCAAAATTTACGTCCGATCAGCCTCCTGTCCACGACAGGAAAACTATTCGAAAAAGTAATTTTGAAATTCCTCC
>NW_019727425.1:2250-31023 GCF_002891405.2 Cryptotermes secundus | reverse complement strand
TAATCTGCTGTACCTGGCCTGGACTGGCAGAGGCTGTGTATATATTGTACATAGAAGTAAGGATTAAGTGTGAATTTGTAAATGTATGTTAATACAGACAATAGACTTAATACAGACTGACTAACAAATGACAGACCCGACCTCTCGTCAGAGAGGGAGCTACACATAGAAAAGACAGTAACTTTCATTCAAAAGAAATATCTGGTCATGAGCCCCAGCTGGGGCTCGACACCTAAACAGACAGACTGACCGACCGTAAGTTGTAACATGACCCTCGCCTCGCCTCCAATCAGTTCAACTCGAAACGGCAACGCAGTTAGAGGCATCAACTCCATTTCTGCTACCTGGCAACTGACATAGCTGCCGCGAGCCTTCAGCGAACGTATCTTCCGCAACCCAGCAACCGACCGAGCCAGTCGATCTTACCGGCACGCTCAGCACTGCATCACCGCCCAGACAGGGCAGCCAACGCTTGAATATTACACGTGTATTCTGTGTTCTGTATATTGACTTTAAACGATTCAATATATACAATCGTACAGTTCCGTGTGGTTTGTCTCTTGGAGTATTGACGACAATCCCACAGTTCTTTCACTTCTCACTAATGCAATAATTTATATTTTAAACGTTCTTTGTGTCATAGCAACTTGGATTTCGTGTGAAAACTTCTTTTGCTCTGCTTCATGGGCCCTTGGAAACTAATTTCTGGGTGTTTTCTTTCTTAGTGACATGGTGCCAGGGTATGAAATTTCATGCCTCAGATTCTTATTTCTCGAAAATGATCCAGCAGCACTATCTCCTGAGCTCCTACTGATGATTCATACAGCCTGTGTGTGGGGATTTTATATCTTGAGAACTCTTGTCTGCGTTGTCAGCCTCTTGCTTTGTGTCCCTTTATCATCTGGCAGTAAAGCAAGAGGTTAGATGTCGAAAGTGACTCACTTGCTATAGTTCCACCTCATAACTCTCATCTTTGTAGTCAACTGTTCCTCGGTATTGTTTCTTAGATTCTTCATTTGACTTCAGTGGTCTGCCCCTGTACTGCTTTCCCTTATGGTAAAAATTTCTTTGTAACCAGGATGTTTCATGTATGAGGGAGGATCAGTAAAGAGGTCCAGCAGATGTGCAGGCGCATGTTCAGAGCCTGGTTTCGGTAGTCGAAATGTTTGACAAGTGTATTGTCGAAGAGTTTTGTGGGCATCTGTTCACAACATGCTGGCCACTAGTGTGCTAGCGTGCACGTTCAGACAGTAGTCACTGATCCAGACTCTCTGCTGCACCTTTAGCACTTCGGTTTTCTGCATTCTTCACCAGACTCAGGTTACAGTCTTGTACAGTAGTGCTGTAGTTAACAATTGATGGAACTATTTCTCCAATTCACCATATTCTCATGAAGTGGTGATTGATTCGGCAGAGAGAAAACTTTGCCTTTAACTTCACATGTATTAGCCTACTTTCCTAAAATAGGTTTATGCAATCTCCACCAGGTGGGTCTGTGTAACCGCCAGATCAACTGTTGAATGCCTGAACCAATTTTTATGAAATTTGGTATATACACCATCAAAACTGAGCCCATCTCAAGAGCACACTGCACAGACTCCTCAGATAACTCTGTGTGTATATATGTGTATGCCTACTGTCGCTGGAACATAACGGCTCTGTTAAGTGTATCCCTCAATTCTGTGATAGGCAACGGCTCAGTTAAGTGTATCCCTACATTTGGTGCTAGGCAACAGATCAGTTAAGTGTATCCCTCCATTCGGTGCTAGGCAAGGGCTCAGTTAAGTGTATCCCTCCATTTGGTGCTAGGCAACGGCTAACTTAAAATGTAGAACGGATGTCAAGCGTAAAACATTCACCATTTGGCTTGTGCTGACTAGCCCCTTAGACATGGAACATGTTACAAGATGCGTGATCTGCACTGTATAAGTCAGGCTAGAGTTCATATAGCTGCATGGGGAAATCCTCTAGTAACATCGACTTCACAAAGCACCGCAATATTTATGATGCGCACCAGTCTCTGAAAGGCTCTGTTGTCTCCAGCCCTGCAGAATATTTTATTTTAAATATTATTTTCGCTGATAACATGGGTTGCCTACAGAGGACATTCCTTTCTTCTCTTCTCATCCACATCCTCTTATCCAGCGGGTAAATGTTGCTCTTTCTCCGGGGTAATGCGGCCGGGGAGTGAAGCTCCAAATAGTGCCGAAGTCAAAGAAATGTGGATCTATACATGCAGTCCCCCATAAGCCATCGCAGTTAAGTACAATGACAACTTTACCTTATTTTTTTAGTACAATTCCGAACTTTTCGCATTGTTCTGAAATAATACTACGCCATTTTCCTTCGGGGTACAAGTTCTGCAACTCGGGCTGAATCACAAATATCCCACCGCTGCCACCAGTTTTGTTGTGCCCCAATGGGTTAGGGTAGCTCTGACCCCTCGATGGCTCGTAGATAGCTCGTACCGGGTTTGTGAGACACCTGGTAAAATAAACACACTGGTACAAAACACATAGAGGATGTATTCCTTCAACTTCTCTCTCTGATACCTAACCTATAACATGAAAATAACTCTATCTAAAACTACATGTACAGGATATATTCACTCCTTGACCTATTGCCTCATCATTATGAAGTCCTATTCAAAATCAGTCCTTCAGTTTCATAGTTCTGAGTGTGTTAGTTTACCACTAACAGTGACCCGAAAAGAGGCAAGTACTCAATTGAACAGAATAGTAGACATAGAATGACGATTCTTGCTGGTCCCTTCATTGTTGGCACTGTCACAGAGTTTGGTAACAATGAATACGACCCAAAAAGCCCTCTCCAGCACTTGCGTCTGGGGTTTTTGTAAGCCTCTATGCGACGGGCGAGTACTGCCTACGCGCGAAACCGCCCTAGAACAGTCTTTTCCCATTAAAGTTCGTCTCTTGCTGCTTCAAAACTTGCCCATATATGGTCACCTGTGTATATGCGTAGTTTTCTAACCGTTGCATCATAAAATGGCTGCCTACCGGATGCCACACACTCATTGGCCTGATCTCATTCAACTTCCGGTTCATCATCCTGTGATTTTTCCTTCCGTTTTACTACTACTGAACTAAATTTAACGATAATACAAAAACATATCTAGAGTCTAGTACCTCTAATGTATCTAGTACCTAGGCACAACATTGCATTCCCCTCAAATGGAAGTCATAACTTCACCTAAGTTGGGCTTCCACCTTAGGGTTATCCTAGTCCTATATACTTTTCTTCTAATTATTCATAATATAAAGTTTTCCCCCTTGCACTTACAGTATACAGTTATTGTCAAATGAGAATATCAAGTTAAGGGTACATGATACAATAATTAAATCATTACAGTGCATTATTCTAGGAGTGCTTAAGTGGGTACACCTGAAATGCAAAAATTGTAAATGAAATAATACATTCTGTAGTAACTTATGTGTCCTTTTCACATTGTTTTTTTTCTTTGTTGAATCTGATCAATCTTGCGTTACACCTGTTGTCCACTTTACACTGTTTGTGGTCTTTCCCACTTCTATGGTGTTAATTGTAATTACACCTTGGATTTCATGGTCCTAACTGTACTCTTGGTTGCACTCATCTTTGGCAGACACTGTCCTAATGGTATCATGTCGCTGTTGCTTCCGGCGATGAGTGTTCCCTCCATCATTTTCGGAGCTGGGACCTGCTGTGTTGAGCGAACCGTACATGTTCCCCTGTCCTTGGCTGGACCCCGGGTGCTGAGTTGCTTACAGTCTCCACTTCCATCTGTAGTAGAGTAGCAGGATGTGACGTCGTCGCTCCCCCGATTTCGCTGGGATCTTCCGTACAGCACGGACAATCGTTCGAGTCTGGGTCAATGGCTGTTGTAGTGGGTGTGGACATAGGTTTCATTTCTATGTCGGTGGAGGATTGTGGCTCAGTTCGGCGTGGGAAAATCTTTGGATCAATGTTATGATTGGTCGTTGCCAAAGTCTGGAGGTGAGGATAATAAGGGATAGTATAATGCTGATGGTTATTAGTGCATATATCCAGGTGGTTTGACTGGTAGTCGTTGTATTACTAGCCATGGTAGCCAATAGTTCCCGCAGTTCCACGTGTGACTGCTGCTGGTCAGGTGAGCTCCGCCTGGCGATGGTTTTCAAGGCCGCAATTGCTCGATGTGTTTGTGCCTCATCGTGCATAATCTGGTCGCGCTCCCTGGGCGATATCAGCTCGGGCAGGTGTGAAAGGAATATCTGGCTGCCGGTGATTTTCACGTTGGTGTATCCATCCGATACCGGTAACAGAACAAAAGCTTCCGAGTAAAATTGACAATGTGTATCTTCAGTTAAAGTACCAGTGTGGGACAGTTCCAAATTAGAACTCTGGGTAGTTCCATATACTTTACATTTCTTGGTGACAACTGTTGGCGAGGGCAGAATATAAATCCAAAAGTGGTGAGGTCCCTTAGCTTGAAGGCACACAGGATTAAATTTTTCATTAAGCATATGCTTTCGACAAAGGTCATGGGCGAATTCTGCCTGACCAAAATACAAGGCTGAAGAGCAAGATGCTCGAGTCTTGTGTATAAATGGAAAGGTGGCTTCACAAATGGCAAATATGCCAAGTTTACATCGCTGTAAATCTGCCGTCGTTAAAAGTGAGTAGTATTGCCCATTCTCTGTCACTGCCAGGTACAATGTTTCCGGTTCTATCTGAACATGCCTCTTTAATACCTCGGAATAAGCTGATAGGGGTACACTCCTGAAAACGGTCATGACTCGATCTACACCTCGTAAAGGGATTCGCACCACGAGTCGAATGGCTGTCGTTGTGGCGTAAGCCTGCACTTTTGCAACCTCATAGTAAATATACATATTGTCAATAGTAAACCCAGCTATCAATGAGACATCCTGTGGTAGCTTCAAAATACTTGCTTCAAAATCGTTGACAAGTTATGTGGGAGAATTAAAACTTAAGATAACCTGCCCGTGGCGCTAGTTTCTAAACCTTCCTGTAAGCGCATCACGGATTGTTGTAATTGTACAGCCATAAAGTCCAATTCGCGCATAACGCGTGAAATATTTTATTGGTAACTTATCAAATTTTCTAAATTCCTAGCAGTATCGTTCCAGGTTTTCTGATTTCTCAAGTCCTTAGTAACAACCTTTTTAAGGAAGCGGGCCACTGCTGCCAGTCCAACCGCATTCTGGGAAACTGTTTCATCCACTGATTTAAGATATGTCAGCTGTTTCTGAACTACTTGGATGATGTCACCTTCCCTTGTTTTAATACCTTCCACGGTGTCATGCACTTCCTGCAATTGTTGGGTGGTTGTTATCCCAAACAAAATTTTGAAGGCTTCCCCTCCTATATTAATTAATCCTCTTTTCCGTCGAGGGGTTAAATCAGCATCCGTTGAAACGGTTAACAACCTAGAAAGGGTACGTAGTTCCTGATTTACTTGGTCCACGGCAGCACGTGCCTGTTCCACTTCTTCCCAATTTATGAATTTGTTTTGTTGGGCACGATGACTCCGGCTCCATTCTAATTGAGTAAAAACTTGCTCGATGTACTGCAGGGCAGTTTGGTACCACTGGACATCAAGATTTATCACCAGATTCCAATAGTTTCCGGTAACTAAAAGTTCCCGTTCTCGGAGAGATACAAGTCCCTTGTCCAAATCATGGATGGTTCCTACTTCCGCGAATACACCTGAAATTAAACAAAACCTTGCGTACTTTGGGAAAGAATAATTAAAGCTTTCTTCCTGGAAGTGGGCGAAAATTATATCTCGGGGGGATGTGCCACTGTCCTCCCGTCTTCTCTCCCTTACTACTTCAACTACTGGACTGGTGGGAGGTTCGACTTCCGTCGTCTTGGTATCAGTTTGGCCTTCTACCACTGCCGAGGGAAAGCTGTTGCACACTATCGGGGTCTCCGCCGGCCTACTGCGTAGCCAATACCTAGTCCTAGACGCTTCCCTCGTGTTAGTACTTCCATTGGTAGTTGGCTGAACCTCCTGCTGTCCTGCGGGTTCCTAAGTAGGGTCCTGGGTTTCATCCTCCCGTCCGCCCGTGAGCTCTACCGGTGGTACTGGTGCAGGGCTACCGCCGGTAGCAAAATAGGTATCCACAATAGGTGAAGTCACTTCCTCCTCGTCCCTTCCTTCCTGCCGGTCACCGTTCTCCGATACTGGGGTCGGAATATCAGTCAGTTTGAAGGACGATGGGTTTAGTTTTTGGTGACATCGTTTCATTTTATTGACATTCACCACTATCTCCTTATTCCGCGCTACTCTGATAAGATAATTTAAATCGGAGAGTCTTCTTACGACTTCATATGGACCCCTCCATCTAAGTCGAAATTTCGGGCAGCCCCGCTTCTGTTTGGTCATGTCACGCAGGTAGATCATCTCACCATGCTGGAAAATTGTTATCCTGGTTCCCTTGTCCTACTGCTTCTTCTGTCTTTCTCTCCCCATCCTGTTATTTTCCCGCGTCACAGGATAAGCCTTCTCAAGTTGTTCAGCTAAGGTGTCGAGATGGCTCCGGATTGAATCCCGGCCGTCCCTTGCCTCCCTGTTCACAAACTTTGCCGTTGTCAGATCATCCTTCATGGGTAGGCGCATCTGTTGCCCATGTAACAAGTAAAATGGACTGTAGCCGGTGACGGAGTGTGGGATGGCCCTCTGTGCCATCAGCGCATAGTTTACAAATTCGTCCCAGTCGCTCCCATATTTGTTAACATAGTGACTCATGGTTTGGTTAAGCCCTAGATAAAGCTTCTCAACCTTCCCTTGCATCTGCGGATTAAATGCAGTAGAATTGATGCGTCTAATCCCCAATAGTTTACAAATTTCTTGGAATAGTTCACACATTTCTTGGAATAGTTCCGACATGAAGTTGGAACCCTTATCTGATGAGAGTGCCTGAGGACACCCTAACCTCGAAACGATCTCAGTAACAAGGGCTCTAGCAACTGTAGGCGCGTCTTGCCTGGGTAGGGGAATAGCCTCCGGGTAGCGACTGAAATGGTAGATAAAAGTGAGAAGATATTTATTCCCTCTCCTTGTTTCCGGATAGGGTCCACAAATGTCTACGGATGCCATCTCAAATGGGGAGGTAGTCTCAGGTAACTCTCCCAATGGTGCAGTGGGTTGTCGCCCTGCCTTAAACTTAGCACATGAGTCGCACTCTTTAACATAATCGTCAATATCCCGATCCATATTAGGCCAGAAATAATTAAGTTTGATCAGGTCACGAGTCCGTTTTATACCCTGATGCCCCGCAAACACCTTATTGTGATGTAGCTTGAGAACGGACCGCTTCAACTTCTCAGGTACAAACAACTTGGCATGTTCCAACTCCTGTCCGACATACAAGAGTCCATCTTCACTAAGCACGTGTCCGGGTTCGATGCCGGCTCGAACCTTCGTTGTTATGTCCATACAGTGTGCGTCCTCCTGCTGTGCAGTGAAAACAGTTTCTCGAGTGAGTGCATTACTCACATTATCTTCGTGTGGTTTCCGGTCTCCTTCCGTAGTAGCGGAAGCAATCTAACGCAACCAGCAATCCGCGTTTACATGTTTCCTTCGGGCTTTATGTTCAATTTCAAATTCATATTCCGACAACTTTAAAACCCATCTCGTTAATTGAGCATACTGGCGGTTCTTAACCGTGATTAACCACTTCAGGACGGCGTGATCGGTGACAATTTTAAATTTTCTCCCATACAAAAAGCATCTGTGAATTTGGGTACCAAATACAACAGCTAAGAATTCCTTCTGTGTAGTACTATAAATTCTTTCTGAGGTATTCTGCATGCGGCTAGCAAAGCTGATCGGTCGTTCCTAGCCGTTGTGCAGTTCGCTCAGAATGGCGGAAATGGCGTAGTCAGAAGCATCCGTACTAAGATAATGGCTGGTCGAATCAAGGATGTGCCAGCACTGAGTCGGATGTCAAAGCGGCCTTGAGTTTATCAAAAGCCTCCTGCTGCTGTTTAGTCCGTACAAATTTCTCACCCTTCTTGGTAATTTGGGTCAAGGGTCGGCTCATGGCCGCATAATTTCGAATAAAAACCCGATAATATCCAGACAAGCTTAAAAATGCCAGAACATCACGGACTGTTCTTGGTCGTGGAAAATTCTTGATAGCCGTTATCTTACTTGGATCCGGTGCAACGCCGTTCTTACTCACTGTGTGTCCCAAATACACTACTTTCGGTACTGCAAACGTGGATTTGTCTAAGTTTAGTTTAAACTTTAATTTTAAAATTTGCCTCCCGTACTTGGTCAAACACCAACCTCATCCACCTCACATGATCTTCAATTGTTTCACTGAAAAGTAGTAAATCATCCAGGTACACAAGCACTTCTACGTCACGCTACCCAACCAACATGGTGTCCATGACACGCTGAAATGTCGACGGGGCACCTGAGAGACCAAAAGCCATTCTCTCATACCTGAAACTCCCAAATGGTGTTACGAATCCGGTCTTGTCCTTATCCTCCTCTCTGATAGAAATGTTCCAGTACGCATTTTCGATATCTAACAAAGTGAAATACTTACTCCCTGCCATGAGTGAAAGGTTACTCTTAATATCAGGTATGGGATACACTGGTGTAACAGTTACTGAATTTAGACCTCGGAAGTCCATGCAAAATCGAAACTTCGGGGTTCCATTGGGGGATTTCTTGGGCACCAGAATTACAGGCGCCGCCCACGGCGACGCACAAGGGGTTATGACTTCTTTGGCTAGCATCTCAGCCAACTGGCGTTTCATTTCCCCTCTCAATGCATGGGGCACTCTATAGGGGTTCTTCTTAATCGGCAGGGCGTCCCCTGTCCGAATTTCATGACAACCCTTCTTCGTGCAAGGTAGTACCCCTATTTCTTCATTACAAAATAAATCCAAATACTCCTCAATCACTGGTAACAAAACTCGTTTCTCTTTTGTTGACAGCTTCCTCTTCAGCTGTGCTCGTTTCTTTGTTAGTTCCATAGAATTCCTCCCTCCCAAGGAGTTGAACCGGAGTCCTGCTGTTTCCGTCACCTCGGGGTCGCGGAAATCACCTCCTGTGCCCACCGGAACGGCCCACCTGAGTGGCTCCGCCTGTCCCAGGGGGACATTCTTTCCGACCTCAGAATACTGACCTCGAGTATTCAATACTTTTAAAACGCATTACCTTGCGCTATCGCCTTGGTGTTTTCCCCTAACACCAGTATTATGATCACCTTGTCTTCGGGTACCCGATTTCACACTTTTCTGACCTAGATAGCCTCCCGCTAATACCTTTAACTCATCTAATTCTCCCGCCGTCAGTAATCGGCTCGCCCCCGAGCAACGTACGCTTCCGGCGTTCCTAACCCAAGGGGCTCAATTAGCACTTCCCCTGGTAAATCTCCCTGTACTTTTCCTCTATTTTCCCTATCACCAGTCCCTCAGACAAGAGGGGGAGCATGACTGACCCAAAAGCCACAATGTTCGAGCAGTCAATTGCGACACCTCCCGGGCTCGACCTTGGGATGGGCTCTCCAACCTGACCACTTGGCGGCTCCATCAGCGGGGTGCGCAGTCCCGCTTCCGGCGTCCCCTGAGAAGGGCGGTTTTGGCGGCGAATTGTTCGACACCGCTCGACCTCTTGGCCTGACAATTGATAACGTTTCTTTCCGAGGAGAAGAGTACTGGTTCGAAAGTAAACGCTTGCCTCCATATGTCCGAGTACGTCAACCCCTAAAATAACACTACACTCCACGTCAAGTGGAGCTAACAAAAATTCTTAATTAAAAATTCTGTTGCCCACCTTAAACGTCATCAGCTGTGTTCCCATTACCCTTAACTTACTTCCGGTAATCCCTCTTGCGGTTATCTGTGTCGTTTGAATTTCAGACGTGACAATTCCGGGTTTTATCACACTCACACTTGCTCCTGAATCAACTAACATTTGGTGAATTCTCCCATCTATCTCTATTTCCAACAGGAGCTCGGACACGGCAACGGCCATTTGCAATCGACCTATCTTCTCGCCGTCGGCGGCGGGTGAGTAATGTGAGTGCCGAACCATGCACGTTTGGGGGCGGATTGGCCCGGGGTACCCGTGGGCATTCCCGACATCTATGCCCAAACTCACGGCATTTGTGACACTGAATTTCAGATGGGCGACACTCATCATAGGGAAACCACGGCCGTGTTGGTCGCCGGATTTCTCGTCCTCTAGGTCCTCCTCCGGACCTATCTCCTCGTGTTGCCAGGTGTGTGTGCGGAGGGCCATATCTCCCGTTTCCCCGGGGACCACTTCGCGTCCTCCATCCTGGCAGAGCATGATCAGCGGCCTGTCGGCATTCCCTCGCGTAATGCCCTGGTTTCGCACAACGATAGCATCTGGCGTTCTGCCTGGCGGCGAAGATATTCCTGGGACTTTCCCTCAGTCGTCGGTGCTTTTCCACGTTCTCGAAGGTCACAGCCAACTTCACCGCTTGATCCATCGTATTCGGCATCTGGTACCGCACCTGCTGGCCTACGACACACCTGAGTCCATGGATGTATGCGGCGAGCAGCCTACGCTCTGCCTGCTCATTAATCACACGCTGCGTCTCCTCATCGTTAACCTTGCGGATGTTTCTTTAACACATTTTCCGGCACGATCTCCAAACTCTTCCGCTCCTTCCTCCTTAACTTGGACCGCCTCCTGGAGACTGGTGTAATAGTACTGATCAGAGAGCTTGTCACTTAACCTTTCTAACAAGATTATATTTCAGCATCCTGTTACACTCATACAATTATATGGACAAATACCGTCTCAAGTGCAACAATTTTATTGTAGTTTTTACTTCTTTTTCTCCTCCACACTACATGTTTCGGCCCTAAATGGTCATCATCAGGTGTGTATTACTCACGTAGCTGTTACACTGCTTGTTAAAATTTAAAAACACCAGTCTTTCTAATTGTATAAAATCTTTGTTAATCTACACGCGTCGATTTGATTTTTGCATTATCACTTTTTAAAACTTAATTCAAGTTAAAATGTCTATAAGATATCTGTTCTCTTCCTTTTTCAGANTTCTTTTTCAAATTAAAATTTTTCAGGGTACATGCCCTATATCTACGGTGCTGCAGCGGCCACTTCTTGTTTTTATCGCTGTTCATGTGTTGTTCTGTGTAGGCGCTCTCTGTGTGTGTCGCTGCTTATCTTTAATACGTTTGCGCGTGTAGATTAACAAAGATTTTATACAATTAGAAAGACTGGTGTTTTTAAATTTTAACAAGCAGTGTAACAGCTACGTGAGTAATACACACCTGATGATGGCCATTTAGGGCCGAAACATGTAGTGTGGAGGAGAAAAAGAAGTAAAAACTACAATAAAATTGTTGCACTTGAGACGGTATTTTTCCATATTGTGACATGTCGTTTGAATTTCAGAAGCTCCACGTAGCGGTAACTTAGCGCTCGCGTAATAGGCGAGTAATCACCCCGCAATGCGCAACGCGCGGTGACGTCACGAGCGGAGCCGAAGAGAGCCGAGCGGAGCCGAAGATAGCCGAGCCCCCGTAACCTGGTAACTATGCAATGCTAATCAACAGCGGTGACGTCACACTAGCAACAGCGTCCTAGGCTATAAGCCACGTCACACTTGCAACAGCGCAAGGCTATATAAGTGGACTCTACAGCAGCTACCAGTTCAGTTGAAACATAGCAGCCTGCGAGTGTGCGATAATTAAGAGGTCAGCGAGCGGAAGACTTATCATGTGCTTTCAAGACATAGTGAGTGCTGTAGTACAGTTATCCTCGGAGTGTGTAATTCAGGGAGACTTGTATAGCTCCCGCATTATTAGTACGTGAAGACTCTCGAAGAGAGTGTTAAGAGATTTTGTTCTAGGGTTTTTAAGCGTGGAAACCCGTAATACTGTGATAATTAATTGTAGCCGTTATTTGAAGATTGTTAAATAAACCAATTAACCATCTCTACGGCGTCTTCAGTAACGAAACACGTCACAATATATACTTTCTAACAAGGCCGATCTTAACACTCCATACGTGCATCCATCTCTGCCCAGATCCTCGCGCCCATGCAAGTATTGAAGGGCCAACCCCTGTAATTTCACCTTCACAATGAGGGCCTTGTCCTGACTCGTCCATCCGCTTACCTTAGCCAAGGTTTCAATCTGGGTCAAGAATTCGTGCACGGGCCTACCCTGGCTCTCTCCAGTCCATTCCTTAATGCCTTTCGACGAGCGAGACGTCCTTGCTCTGACCTCTAGAGCCGTCCCCAATTCGGAGGGTGTCCAGCGGTACCGAAGCTCTTCCATCTGAGCTTGGAGGATCACGATTTCCGCTGCCTCTGCCATGGTTTATGATCTAGGTTCCTTCCGGGCCTGTGTGCGTCTACCTTCGGGTAGGCAATCCTGGAACGTTAGCGTACTCGACTCCGGGGCCTTCTACCCTTCGGTTTGTGGGTAACTGATATGTTTCCTTCCGTGGGACCATATAATCTCCTTGCCTGGGAAAGGCCGAATATCTATGGGGCGGAGTGCCTTCTGGCGTCCTGGACGTCCCTGAGGACGGTTCAGAGTATAATCCCTCCTCAAATGGCTCCCCACAATATGTGGACAGGAATTCGGTTCTCTCTATTTCTAGGTTGTTATACGTACACCCCGGGATTATATACCTCTGGACGATCCTAGTCTCTACATCGAACACTACCGTCACGTTCGAGTTTTCATTGGTAAATACCTTATAAGATGGGTCCTGGAATCCCTTGGGGGTACCTTCAAGGCAATTTCAAGCAATTTGTACTCCTAAACGCTTAAACTTAGGTGCATGCTCGTCTATTCTTTCAGGACTAACTTTCGTGTACTTACGAAAAAAAAGTTTTCACTAGCGCCAAGGCGAACACATCCGAATCCTGCAAAGCAGTAGGGCTAGTTGAGGCAACAACATGGACCAAAAGAACATTAAACAGGGTTGTGTCTCGGGGGTCAAGTCCCTTCCCACACGTGCACTTTCCCCAGCAACACATAACCCTTTTCATAGACCCTGATCATTCCCAGCCTCGAATAACATTATGAGGTAGTAAGGGCCATCCACGTTATCCACATCCCTTTTTCCTTCGGGGTAAAGTTCTACAACTCGGGCTGAATCACAAGTATCCCACCGCTGCCACCAGTTTTGTTGTGCCCCAAGGGGTTAGGTAGCTCTGACCCCTCGATGCCTCGTGGATAGCTCGTACCGGTTTTGGGAGACACCTGGTAAAATAAACACACTGGTACAAAACACATAGAGGATGTATTCCTTCAACTTCTCTCTCTCTGATACCTAACCTATAACATGAATAACTCTATCTAAAACTACATGTACAGGATATATTCACTCCTTGGCCTATCGCCTAATAATTATGAAGTCCTATTCAAAATCAGTCCTTCAGTTTCACAGTTCTGAGTGTGTTAGTTTACCACTGACAGTGACCCGAAAAGAGGCAAGTACTCAATTGAACAGAATAGTAGACATAGAATGACGATTCTTGCTGGTCCCTTCATTGTTGGCACTGTCACAGAGTTTGGTAGCAACGACTACGCCCAAAAATCCCTCTCCAGCACTCGCATCTGGGGTTTTTGTAAGTCTCTATGCGACGCGCGATTACTACCCACGCGCGGAACCGCCCTAGAATATTCTTTTCCCAATAAAGTTCGTCTCTTGCTGCTTCAAAACTTGCCCATTTATGGTCACCTGTGTATGTGCGTATTTCTCTAACCGATGCATTATAGAATGGCTGCCTACCGGATGCCACACACTCATTAGTCTGATCTCATTCAACTTCCGGTTCATCATCCTGTGATTTTTCCTTCCGTTTTACTATAACTAAACTAAATTTAACGGTAATACAAAGACATACCTAGAGTCTAGTATCTCTAATGTATCTAGTGCCTAGACACAACACCACCACATTCGAACTAAACAAATACTCCTGTGTTTTTAATTATTGCGACACCTCGCAATGACCTTCTACAGCTCTTACTTACTTTCCTGTGCTACTTTAACGAACAAGAAGTAATTTGTTCAGGTCCCTGCTGTGTTCAAAATAGTTCCCAAATAAGACTTATTCTTAACCACATTAAACCTAAGATCCATTTTAATATCATTCACCAACCTACGTCTTAGTATACACAGGTCTCTTTCGTCTTTCCCACATGTATCCTATACGCATGCTTGTTCGTTCGTGCTACATGCCCTGCCCACCTCATCCTCCTTGACTTCGTCTCTTATCGGTCCAAAGGAGTCTTCACGGTCTCTTCGCTTGCCGATTTCTTATTTTTCCTTCTACCCTGAAGATGGAGGCAATACGTTCATACTAAACGTCGGTTAACACCACATCTACACGGTGCCACATCCCAGAAGACTGCTTTCTTCATAGTCACCGCCGTGAAAACCTCAAATCTTACAAATAGTGTAAAGTTTCATTTTCGAGAATATTCCTTCTGCTAGGAGTTTATGTGTGTTGTATCGTAAAATCCAGGCTCAGTTCTGTTGGGAGAATTTGCTTTCCTACTTTACGTGAGGCCTCAACACGAAAGTTTTCCTTAGGGACTCATGTGGCTCAGCCCCATTCAAATTTCATTAAAATTTCATAACTTCATGTTACCAAATGATTTTATTTTTTAATTTTTATTTTAAACTTTAGATGTACTCGGTAACGATTTCGTGGGGAATGGGACAAAGTTTGATCACCAAGCCCAGTTTGAGCCACTTTACGAGAATCGACCTACTGCGGTTGAATGTTTTGAAATGTAGAGGGGATGTCTCGCGTAAAACATTCACCATTGGCCGGGCTAACTAGCCCTTAGACATGGAACATGTTAAATGATGCGCGAACAACACTGTATTAGTCAGGCCTGAGTTAATGTAGCTGCACGGAGAAATCCTCTAGTAACATTGACTTTTCAAAGCAAGGGAACTTTCATGACGCGCACCACTCTCATAAAATGGGGGTGTGACGCAGTTCAGAGTTGACATTTTTCCGTCACGGAAAGAAGAAAATGATTGGTTGAATACATTCATTGAATTTAGAAACAAAGTAAATTCCTCAATTTAATAAGCGAGTAGATTGACCTATTAGCCATCCAGAAACAAAGAAGAGGAGAGAGAGTTCCTGTATAAATAAGGTAACAATTTAATTTAATGACTGTCGACATTGAAGCACGGATTTCGTCGAAAGCTGCAGCGTTTGTAGGAAATGTAAGATTTGAAGTTTTCATGGCAGTGACTATGAAGAAAGCAGTTTTCGGCGATGTGTCATCGTGTAGATGTGGTGTTAACTGACGTTTCGGATGAACGTATTGCCTCCATCTTCAGAGTAGAAAAAAATAAGAAATTCGCAAGCGAAGAGACCGTGAGAACCAGTACAAGCAGAGGGGTGTTGCGTATGGGATATTGGTGGGAAAGCCAGGAGGAAAGAGACCACAAGGAAAACCAAGGCGTAGGTGGGTGAACAATATTGTGTTCTAAGTGTTGCGTTGGCTGTGTAGCGATCCTGGTTCCAGCCGCCGACAAACTTATAACAATTTTATTAATGGGTTTGCCGAGAGCTGTGTATCCTCGACGAGTGCTATGGTTGTGAATCAGGATGAGGGTGAAGTCAATCGACGTGGGTGGAAGATATTCAATGTCCTCAACACAGAAGATAGGATAGAACAACAGAGTTTATTGTAGCTTCTAGGTGACTACATGCCGTATCAAGCCAAGACTCGATCGTCGACCTCCTACCACTGGCACTACTGTGATACTAATGATCTCCCGCGACCGCTTTACAAACATAATATATAATGCGGTCTTAAGAGGGTGGTGGTGATGTTTAAACAGGTGGCATGATGCATGTGCTCTAAGTCCATCCACGCATGATGTCATCAGCTGTCTTAGAGGGGACAAGTTTTCCCTTCGTAAGCAAATAATAACAGAACCCAGGACACCCACGCCTCTCTGGAAATAGCCTACCTACTTGGAGAGATAAATCATTTCTCCCCTCTTAATACAAGTCAAGTACCTGTTTCCCCCATCAGCAAATGCAGCTGTGCTATATTTGAGAATGACCTGCTATGCGTGGGTGTCAGGAAATCCGCTATTACACCAAGTACATTAGCACGTCTTAAATTTAGCATTTTCTTACATTTGTATGCATCACTGTCAAGACCAAGGAGCCAGATGTGGCCTACCTGTGAATATTACCATTGTTACTATTATTGTTAAGTTATACATATTATATTATAAAGAAAATGCCTAATATTAATGAAACTCAAAAGGACAAGGGTTCGATCCTCACGATAATTGGTATGGATTGCATAGATCTTGCTCAGAACTGGGACCAGTGGAGGGCTCTTTTGAACACGGTGATGAACAGTCGGGTTCCATAATATGCTGAGAAATCCTTCAGTTCTGCAGAATGGGCGGCTCCTCCAGAAGGGCTCAGCTCCATGATTAATTAATTAAATTCCGAACTTTTGGCATTGTTCTGAAATAATACTACGCCATTTCGGCCAGTGTGTGATCACAAAGAAATGTCTGATTCGTGCACGTTCAATACACGCATTTGGATCTCTGGCGGGCTTGAAGTGTTGATATATGAAAGACGATCATAGGAGCCGGCTTACGTAACCACCACCTTCCAACTAAACAAAGACTCCTGTGTTGTTAATTATAGCGACACCTCATAATGCCCAGCTGCAGCTTCTACTTGCTTCCTGTACTACTTGAACGAACAAAAAGCAATTTGTTAACGTTTATCATAAGGAACAGAGCTCTCTGTTCTTTTAGGCTGTAAAAAAATACATGAGGGAGGGAGCGTTCTAATAAATAGATTGCTGTCACTGCAGTGAGTTGAGCAAGAACCCTTAACATGCCACAGGATATTTTATTAGTTGTGTATGGCTGCAGAGTAAAATCACGCACAGATATAAACCTGACAACCCTTCGAGAATTTAAAAGTGTAAATAAAGTGTGGAGTCTTATGTAGTTTTGTCATTACTCCAATGACAACCCACTTCTTCGGAACATTTTGTTGGTCCTGAAAAGGACCGTGGTAGCGCGGCGCGCGCCGGTAGGGAGAGAGGTTAGTTGCGGTGAGTGGACTGGCCCCAGTGCGGCCGTGGCTGGAGGTTGCTTAGTGCCGTGCGACAGGCGAGTTGGAGTTGCGTGGCTAACGCTGCGCGGTCGTAGGCTGCTGGTGAATGGCTAGTCTTTGAGCGCGGTCATTGGAGTGATGAGGAAGTGGGTAAGGAAAATGCCCAGTGAGTTGGACAGGGACACGACTACCGGCGAGTCCAGGCGAGGTGCCCCAGTGAGTCGGGTGTGAGTGAGCCGGAGGGCCGAGGCAGTCGTGGCTGGCGCAGCCGGCTGATGTCTCCAAAGACCGAGCCCTGGCGACGAAGCCTGCTGGCTGGTGTTGCTTGAGTGTGGCTTGATCGTAGACTGATGATCGACTGATGACTAACTTGCCGGCAAGGCAAGGTCATGTTACAACTGACGGTCAGTCAGTCTGTCTGTCTTGGTGTGGAGCCCCAGCTGGGGCTCATGACCAGAAATTTCTTTTGAATGAAATTTACTCTACTGTCCAGGTGTATCGCCCTCTCTGACGAGAGGTCGGGTCTGTCATTTGTTAGTCAGTCTGTATTAATAAGTCCATTGTCTGTATTTACACATAATTACAACATACACTTATTTCTTATTTAAATGTACAATATATACACGGCTTCTGTCGGTCCAGGCTAGGTAGAGCAGATTATGCCCTTATATTATATATATATATACATTGTGATGTGTCGCGCTAGCTGGACACCTCCACCGGAGCTGACGCGCCGAGCGGAGCCGAAGTTAGCCGAGTTCCCGCATCCTGGTAGCTATGCAACGCCCAACGCGCGGTGACGCAACACGGTGACTCGGAACCGCTTCCTAATGTGGAGTGGCATCAACAGGCACCACTGCGGCTATATAAGGGAACTGCACAGCTACGAGTCAGTTGTAAAGTAACAGTCGCCGAATCGAGTTCACATATAGCAGCAGTCGCCGAGTTCAGTAGTAGTTGAGCGAGTGTGTTATCAACAGTTCTCCAGTGAGCCGACTACAGTTGGAATATAGCAGCCGTCCGGGAAAGAAAAACCGGACGTGTGTGTGATTGTGTAATTTGGAGTGTGTGATACAGTGACACATAGCTCCCCTACTGTAAACGTGTAGACTACTGAACACAGAGTGAACTGATTTGCGCATAGGGATATAAACCGTGAAACCCCGCAACAGTGGTAACAGATTAATGCGATTAGCGTTATAAAGTGTGAAATCCCGCAACTGTGTGATAAGTAATTGTAGTAATTATAATTGACAAGTAATTGTAAAATATATATATATATTTCCTAGTAGTATTAGCTACCACGGCAGTCTAGTCACTTGAATGGTCGTATGCCTGACCGCCGCCAAGTTTAAGCCTCTTATACTTTCTGTGTCGGGCTTCGCCTTGTCCGATGTCGCGAACATTCTCATTATCATGATTTTGTATGACTTCTGCTTGTTGCCTGCATAATTTTATCATGTAATCATATACGTACGCGATTTTGAATGCGATGTGCAAATCGCGGACCGGTGTGCGCCTTCGAAAATTGCCAATCGTGCGGAGAACCTTGTTTTGCAGGCGCTGCAATTTCACTAAATGAGTGTCTGCCGCGAACTCCCTGGCGGGACTAGCATAAGTCATTACGGATCTAATAAGAGCTTTATGGAGGGTAAGTTTAATGTTAGCGCTCAATCGCTCACTTTTGAATAGGTAATACACTCTAATGAATGTTCTGAAGGCCTTGGCTTCGTTCATTTCTATGTGTAATCTCCAAGTCACTCTCTTATCGAAGATTACACCTAGATATTTTGCACTTTTACAAATGGAATATTTCTTCCATTTAGAGTAAGACAAGACTCAGGCGGTCGACGACCATGAGAGAAGAAGGCTCCACGAGGTTTATCTTCATTAATTTGTATATTCCAGCCCTCACACAAGGTCTCCATTGAGCTGAGACCGCGCTGGAGTTCTCTAACAATAAAACCCTCTTTGCGATCTGTCGCATATAGACACGTGTCGTCCGCAAAAAGGGCCAAATGAATACCATGCGTTTGGGGGCATCATTAATATACATGTTGAAAAGAGTGGGGGAAAGGACCGAACCTTGTGTCACCCCTGCTTGTATTTCTCTTGGCGTTGTCATTTCGCCTTCAGCAGAGACCCTGAATTTACGTTTAGATAGAAATGACCCAATATGCTTGGTCAAAGAGTTGGGGAATTTCAAATTTGATAATTTAAACAGCAATCCTTAGTGCCAGGTGGTATAAAAGGCTTTTTCGATGTCCAAGAACACTGCAGCCGTAGACATTTTATTGTTAAAAATAAGGGTCGCGTGGTCCGCCAGCCTTATACATTGCAATGTCGTGCTGTGACGTACACGAAAACCAACCTGACTTGCGTCCAACAGGCCTCTTTCTTCAATGTGTTTACGGAGGAATTTCAAAATTACTTTTTCGAATAGCTTTCCTGTCGTGGACAGGAGGCTGATCGGACGTAAATTTTAAGGAAATTTCGGGTCTTTACCCAGTTTAGGAAAAGTTATTATTTTTCCTTCCTTCCAAGTATTTGGAAGTGATTGAATAGTGATTGAATAAGTGAGTTAGGTGAACCAAAGGTCGCCTTGGAAGGTGCCTGAAGCATTTGTTTGTGATGCCGTCAATTCCACAGGCCTTTTTAATTTCAGGGATTTTATTAGTTTCAGAACGTCACCTAGTCTGTCCCTTAGAGGAGGGTTTTCATCCACGACTTCCAGCAGAGCTTGACCTCTAGCCTCCACCCGGTCTTCATGGTTTTCGTCGTACAGGTCATGTGGCGTGAACTGAATTTCCAACCAGTCGGTAATTTGGTTGGCTTTTTCAGAAGGATGAAATATTAGTCCAGAAGAACCATGAATAGCAGTTGGTGCCATTGGTCCGTCTCTCTGAAGCAGAGATTTCGCAATAGGCCATATACACTGAGGTGTGTTTTCAGCGTTATTTTTGTTTCCCACCGTTCAAGTGCCTTTTTACGGGTCATTCGCCTGATTGATTTGGTGGCCAAATTGACTGCCGTTTTACCCGCTGGATCCCTGGTTTCTTGCAACAGTTTTCGTAGACTCTCTTTATATTTTATCTAATTATCTAAACCTTGAGCATGAATCAGTCCTGTCCTGTCAAACACACAATCTCGAATCCAAGACTTGATCGATTCTGAGATCCCCAACCCTCTTCCAATCTAATTCAGAGTCAGAGTCACGTTGCAACTGATGGTAAGTCAGTCTGTCTGTCTTGGTGTCGAGCTCCAGCTGGGGCTCATGACCAGATATTTCTTTTGAATGAAAGTTACTGCCCTGTCCATGTGTAGCGCCCTCTCTGACGAGAGGTCGGGGTCTGTCATTTGTTCCAATCAAATTGCTCCAAACGTTCGCATTTATACTGCGCTCGCTGTTAGCCCTCATCTACATCATCAGGCGCGCTAGCCAATCAATTCTCTCTCCTCAATTTCAAATATCGCTCCGCCCACTGAGCAGTGTATAAAAAGGAGCAGCCTCGAACCGAAAAGTTAGATTCTTCGATTCGATTCGAATCAGAGTGGTGGATTTGAGATTGCGTGTTTGACAGGACGGGACTGATTCACGCTCAAGGAGTTTAAAATTGATATGGTGTACTGTGGGGCTGGAAAGTTGTGATTGGACAGACAAGTGGGATTTACATTCGGAGGTGTTCGAACAGTATAAAGGAGTTATTTGCTGGTAACTCTGAAATTTTCAGTCCTTGTTTGTTTGTAAAAATAATCAGATTTTGCGTGAGGCTTGTGTCATGCGTGCCGTGCCGTGCCGTGCCGTACCAGACATGGCGGGCGCCTCGGTGCCTGTCTATCATGCATTCTGGGCAGAAAAAAAAACCTCACTACAGGCAGAGTATAAGGAAAACGTGAAGCTATATCCTGCAGCAGATGAACATTACAAGAGACTGTTCAAAATCATTTGTGACATTGAGGATGTGGCCAGCTTCACACCCGTCACAGTTAGGGAAATTGTTGAGTGGGCGGCAATAGTAAGTGCCGCTGAAGAAAACAGAGAAAGCTATTGCAAGGCTCTCAAGGGCAAGAATTTGTTCAGTGCTCTGTATGGAACCTACACAGTTACACTGAACGATCTCAAGTCCCTAGTGAAAGCCAGAGTATCGGAGACAACAAAAACACAGACGAAGCACTCCCAAGAAGACTCCTTCAAAGAGGTCCGAAGGCGGAAACGGCAGAGCACAACCGAGTCCGTCCCGATTTCAAAGAAGACAGCGGCTGCCGCAGGCAACAGACAGACGAAAGAGGTGCCCACCCGTAACTACTTTGCTCCTCTCAGGTTGACAACAATGGACACCGACACTGTTGGTGGCGGAGCCACTGCGCTAGAGGAGAGAGCCACTACTCTGGAGGTGGAATCATCAGGTAGAGCAGGCAGGCCCTCCCCAATAATTCTAACGACCACAGTGAACCTCATTCACTTGGAAAAGCAACTTAAAAATGTGGTCATTGGTGACGTTGAGTTCCGTAATACCAAAAGCGGGACCAGAGTCCTCACAAAAACATGGCGCATTTCGAAGCCGTCAAGTTCCATCTGTCCATCAACAAACTTTCATATTTCACCTTCTTTCCCAAGTCCCTAAAACTCATAAAGGCCGTAATCCGTCACCTCCCTCACAATACTCTGCGGAGGATATATCTGATGGACTCGTGAACCTGGGATTTGATGTGGTCAGCGTGAAACAGATGACAACCACGAGCGGGGGTCGCCTTCAGACGAAAGGATAGCAAGAAACCTTCCGCGCTTCCTTATCACCCTACCACGGACAGCAAAATCACAAGAAATTTTCCATCGTCAAAGCCTTTGCCACATTTCCATTCGTGTTGAGGCATATAGAGCACAGAGTGGCCTTACGCAGTGTCACAACTGCCAACAATTTGGCCACGTCTGGGCCAATTGCAAACAACCTCCCCGTTTCATGTGGTGCGGGGGTGTCCACCTGCACAAAGAGTGTCCTGAGAAGGAGAACGCTGCCTCCACTCCAGCTGGCTGCAATTGCGAATTGAAGGAAGGAGAGAAGCCCCATCCCGCCAACTATAGAGGCTGCAGACACGCGAGGGAGGAACTGAAGAGGAGGAAATCGCAGAGAGCACCCAAACTACGACGGGAAGGATGTTCTCTTAGAATATCGTTACCCCTGGAGTCTCCTTCGCGGCAGCACTCCTTGGAAGTACATCGCAGGAGCAGCGACCTGAGACTCTCCAAGTTCCAGTGGCAGTCCCACCAGAAGCCACGAAAGAGAGCGTCCCGTTCCTTGTACAGGAACAAAAAACAGTTCAGTCATCTCAGGCTACTCATGTAAACAATTCATCTCTCGAAAATATGTTGAGAGTAGTAACTGTGGTGCAGCAGATTATGACAGAGGTCAGTGGTGCAGTGCCCGAGGAGGAGAAAATAATGTCCATTGCCAAAATTGTTCTAAACCTAATGAAACAAAATTGCCACTAGAGTTAATAGGCCACTCAAAGTCGCAGCATTTAATGCGAACGACATTGGGAGGCAGCGCTAAGAGCTCAGTAAATAGCTGCAAGACCTACACATAGATGTGGCCCTGTTTTCAGAGACACATCTGAAAATTCATGAGAGGTGTTTATTCGAAATAACCACTTTTACAGAATCGACAGCCAGTCGGAGAGAAAGGGCGGAACTGCCGTTGCAGTAACAAAAGGCACTCCCAACAACCATGTAGACCTACCACCCCTTGTTTCAGTAGAAGCGACAGGGGTCTGCATACCAATCGGTAATAGCAAAGTGCTGCTTGCAGCTGTTTATAAATCTCCAGGCAAAGCCTGTAGTGATGCTGACATCACTGAGCTCTTAGTCTGTCTACAAATTAAGTTACGCTTTCGGACAAAAACAACGACCTTCCTTTTTAGATCGTTTGATAAAATATAAAGAGAGGCTACGGAAACTGTGGCAAGAAACCAGGGATCCAGCGTGTAAAACGGTAGTCAATTGGGTCACAAAATCAATCAGGCGAATGACCTTGAACGATGGGAAACAAAAATAAGTAACGCTGAAGTCACACCTCAGAGCATATGGCCCATTGCGATATCTATCCTTCAGAGAGACGGAACAAGTGCCCCAACTGCTAATCTTGGGCCTAAAATTTCATCCTTCTGAAAAAGCCAACGAATTTGCCGACTGGTTTGAAATTCTGTTCACGCCACATGACCTGTGCGGCGAAAACCATGAAGAGCGGGTGGAGGCTAGAGTTTAAGCTCTGCTGGAAGCCGTGGATGAAAACCCTCCTCTAAGGATCAGACCACGTGACGTTCAGAAATTAATAAAATCCCTGAAATTAAAAAAGGTGTGCGGAATTGACGGGATCCCAAATGAATGCCTCAAGCACCTTCCAAGGCGACCATTGGTTCACCTAACTCACTTATTCAATCACTATTTTCGGCTCTCTCACTTTCCAAATACTTGGAAGGAAGCAAAAATAATAACTTTACCTAAACTGGGTAAAGACACGAAATTTTCTCAAAATTTACGTCCGATCAGCCTCCTGTCCACGAGAGGAAAATTAATCGAAATATTAATTTTGAAATTCCTCCGTAAACACATTTGAGAAAGAGGCCTTCTGAACGCAAGTCAGTTTGGTTTTCGTGCACGTCACAGCACGACATTGCAATGTAAGATGCTGGCGGATCACGTGACCCTTATTTTTAACAATAAAATGTCTACGGCTGCAGTGTTCTTGGACATCGAAAAAGCCTTTTATACCACGTGGCACTAAGGATTGCTGTTTAAATTATCAAATTTGAAATTCCCCAACTCTTTGACCAAGCATATTGGGTCATTTCTATCTAAACGTAAATTCAGGGTCTCTGCTGAAGGCGAAATGACAACGCCAAGAGAAATACAAGCAGGGGTGACACAAGGTTCGGTCCTTTTCCCCACTCTTTTCAACATGTATATTAATGATACCCCCCAAACACATGGTATCCATTTGGCCCTTTTTGCGAATGACATCTGTCTATATGTGACAGATCGGAAAGAGGGTTTTATTGTTAGAAAACTCCAGCGTGGTCTCAGCTCAATGGAGACCTGGTGTGATAGCTGGAATATAAAAATTAATGAATATAAGACTCGGGGGGTCTACTTCTCTAGTGTTCTTCGATCGCCTGAGTCTTGCCTTACTCTAAATGGAAGAAACATTCCATTTGTAAATTGTGCAAAATATCTAGGTGTAAGCTTCGATAAGAGAATGAAATGGACATTACACATAAAAGTGATCAAGCCAAGGCCATCAGAATATTCATTAGAGTATATTCCCTTTTCAAATGTGAGCGATTGAGCGCTAACATTAAATTGACCCTCCATAAAACTCTTATTAAATCTGTAATGACTTATGTTAGTCCCGCCTGGGACTTTGCGGCAGGCACCAATCTAGTTAAATTGCAGCGCCTGCAAAACAAGTTTCTCCTCACCACTGGCAATTTTCCGAGGCGCACACCAGTCCGTGATTTGCACATGGCATTCAAAATTCCGTACGTATATAACTTTATAACAAAATTATGCAGGCAACAAACAGAAGTCATGCAAAATCATGAGAATGAGAATATTCGCAACATCGGACAATGCGAAGCCCGACACAGAAAGTATAAGAGGGTTAAACTTGGCGGTGGTCAGGCATATGATCGTTCAAGTGACTAGACTGCCGTGGTAGCTGGTACTACTAGGAAATATATATATAAAAGGGCATAATCTGCTGTACCTTGCCAGGACTGACAGAGGCCGTGTATATATTGTACATTTAAATAAGAAATTATTTTTGTTATTGTAAATATGTGTAAATACAGACAATGGACTTATTAATACAGACTGACTAACAAATGACAGACCCGACCTCTCGTCAGAGAGGGCGCTACACATGGACAGGACTGTAATTTTCATTCAAAAGAAATATCTGGTCATGATCCCCAGCTGGTGCTCGACACCAAGACAGACAGACAGACAGACTGACCGTCAGGTGTAACATGACATTGACATTGACCTTGAAACGCGTGATAATGTTGTATGTCCCCACAAAAGCTTTGAATTTGTTTCACTCTGACCCTCACACTAACACTGTATAAACAAAGCGTCAGTGAGCAATAATCAGTAATTGAAAGGGAGATAAATGTTATTAATTTTAGGGGTTACGATTAGGCCAATTGAGTGGGAATACAAAACACATTACTTTGAGCCAATGCTGTATTTTACTTTGAATATAAACTCATTCCTGGGAGCAGGAGTTCAGTCATTCCGTCAACAGTACGCAGTCAGCTGTGTTAGCGTTCTGTTCCACCGTACGTCGCTTTTACTTAATAAAACTATCCTATTTTCTACAAGACTGGACTTTGAGTTTTTCTCGATACGATTTTACATCGCTCCACTCCACATCCTGTTCGTCACCTGAAATTTCCTGGCAATCCCGTAAAACACACAACAACCGGCAATCCACGTAATTTTCGGACATATTCGTAAGGGATCTAAATTTGATTGTATGGGACGACAAGACTGCTCTGTCCACCTACCACTTTGTCTCGCACGTCGAACCATACAACAAGTTTCTTCCTGTGGTCACAATTGTACTCCAATAGGACAATTCCTGAGACAGATCAACCCAATCCATTTTTCCGAACGTATCTCTCTAAAATCCATTTTAATATTGTCCACCCACCAACTCCCAGTGGTCTCTTTGTTCCTGGCTGTTCCACCAGTATTCTATACGGAATCCTCGTCTCCAATATTCCTGCTACATGCCTTGCCCTCATGATCCTCCTTGCATGAGTATTATACATTTATCTCCAAATTCCTGTCATTTCCTGCTGTGCGGAGAATGGCTCTCCGGACTGAGGTGAGAAAGGCAAATGCCGTGACAGTGCATTAAATAAGGTCACGACCACTTTCAAATGATTTTTCAGTTTGAGTTTACCACATAAACCTGTATAGTTTGACAGTCGTTAAGTACGCGTTCAAGAGTGCCGTCACTGGTCCCTATTCTGAGCCAGATCAATCCAATCCTTAACTTCCCATTTTATCTTTCTAAGATCCATTTTAATATTGTCCACACACCTAAGCTCAGTGGTCTCTTTTCTTCTGAGTTTTCCACAAATATCCTATACGCAATCCTCGTGTCCCCCATTCGTGCTACATACCCTGCCCACCTCGTCATCCTTGACATGACCATTATTATACAGTTTTCTGTAAGCTCCTGTAACTTAGACCACTTCCGAATGCTTTCTAAGTTTGAGTTTACCACATAAACCTGTATCGTGTGACACTCGTTAAATACGCGTTCAAGAGAGACGTCCACTGGTCCCTATACTGAGCCAGATCAATCCAATCTATAACTTCCCACCCTATCTCTCTAAGATCCATTTTAAAACTGTCCACCCACCAACTCACAGTGGTCTCTTTCCTTCTGGCTTTTTCACCAGTATTCTGTACTTAATCCTCGTCTCCCCCATTCGTGCTACATGCCGTGACAACCTCATTCCCCCTTCACACGACCATTATACAGTTTTCTCGAGAATCTTCTCACTTCCTGCCTTTGCGGATACCAGCTTTCTAGCCTTAGTTAAGAAAGCAAATTTCGTGACAGTGCATTATAGTAGGCGACGACCTTTTCTAAATGCTTATTTCAGTTTCAGTTTACCACATAAACCTGTATAGTTTGAAAACCGTTAAGTACGCATTCAAGAGATCCGTCCACTGATCCCTATTCTGAGCCAGATCAATCCAATCCATAACTTCCCAAGCTATCTCTCTAAGATCCATTTTAATATTGTCTACCCACTTACGTCAAGTGGCCTCTTTCTTTGTTGCGTTTCCACCAGTATCCTTGACGCATTTCTCGACTCCCCCATTCGTGCTACATGCCCTGCCCACCCCATCCTCCTCGAAGTGAGCAATATACAGTTTTCTCGAAATTCCTGACATTTCCTGCCTGTGGGGAGAGCGGCGCTCCAGCCTGAGGTAAGAAAGGCAAATGCCGTGACAGTGGAATATATTAGGCCAAGACCAGTTCCAAATGATTTTTCAGCTTTAGCTTACCGCATCAACCTGTATAGTTTGACAGTCGTTATTTACGCGTTCAAGAGAGCCGTCACTGGTCCCTGTCCTGAGCCTGATCAATCCAATTCATAACTTCCCACCCTAGTTCACTAAGATCCATTTCAATATTGTCCACCCACCTACGTCAAGTGGCGTCTTTCCTTCTGGCATTTCCACCAGTTTCCTTTACACATTTCTCGACTCCCCGTTCGTGCTACATGCCTTGCCCACTTCATCCTCCTTGACGCGAGCAGTATACAGTTTTCTCGAAACTCATATCACTTCCTGCCTATGCGGAGACAGGTTCCCAGGCCTGAGGTAAGAAAGCAAATTCTATGACAGTTAATTATATTAGGCCACGACCACTTCGAAATGCTTTTTCAACTTGTGTAATATCTTCTTCTTGCTGTGTAAGGCGGGTAAGGGACCCACTAATTGAAGACAATTTATATGCTCAACAATTATACTAAATATTATTAAATGAAGTAAAATGTGTAGATAATATATACACTACAGATTTTCAAAGAAGTGTCCTCCTGTTTTCAGTCTTACTGGTATTATATATTAAACTTTAAGAAGGCAGCCAAAGAGGGTGGGGGGGAATCTTTTTTTTATTATTATTTATTAACAATCAGAATTACGTACATTCTATAGGTTAATGCTTTCGCTAAGGACTATTACATGTCATGCGAGGAAAATGTCCATCGACATTACCTCTTCAGAAGTTGATTTGTTTTATATCAGGTCATTTGGCCATTTCCTTTTTAGTCTTCTATTGTTGATTGGCTCCCTGAGTGGTTGCAATACTTCGTTCTCGTGGGTTTCAATTTTGCTCATGTGTTGGCGACTTCTGTCCAGGATGATTTCTTTCGCGAATTTTAAGTTCAAGTCTTGATGTAGGGTTTCATTTGACATATACCAAGGTGCGTCGACTAACATCCTTAGGATTTTCGATTGTGATCTTTGGATAATATTGATGTTGGACTTACTGGCACATCCCCACAGTTCAATGCCGTAAGTCCAAATTGGTATAATTATTGTTTTGTATATAAGAATTTTGTTTTCGAGGGATAGTTTTGATCTTCTGCCTAAAAGCCAGGACATCTGCTTGGTCAGTAAATCTATTTGTTTACGTTTCTTGTTATGTTGCATTTCCACGTCATTTTGCAGTCTAGATGCATTCCGAGGTATTTAACTCCTTCTTTGCTAGGAATAACGGTGTTATTTATATGGACGACTGTTGGTTTCTTTTTCTTTAATGTAAAGGTAATATGGACAGACTTGCTTTCATTTATCTTTATTCTCCATTTCTTGAACCAATCCTGGAGGGTATCGAGATGTTGTTGTAGATGTACTGTGGCTAGCTCCAGACTTTTATTGATTGATAAAATCGCTGTGTCATCTGCGAACGTGCAGGTACTGGTGTTTGTTGATGTTGGAATGTCTGAGTATACAGGGTGTCCCAGGAGGAATGTGCCAAACTTCGGGAGGGTGTTCCTTATGTTAAAGTATGTCGATATAACCCAAAACACCTATGTCCAAAGTTGAACGGTTACGGAGATAATGGCCCGAGAAAAGTGT
>NW_019727425.1:0-1969 GCF_002891405.2 Cryptotermes secundus | reverse complement strand
CCTACTTTGGTGTGGAAATATCGGTCGTTCAGATAAGATTTGAAGAGTTTGGGGTATGGGGGTCGAAGGGTCTTTCTGCTTTTAAATAGCAAGCCGTCATGCCAGACTCTGTCAAACGCTTGGCTTACGTTCAGAAACGCAGCTGTACAGTAATTTCCCGCTTCTAAGGATTTATTGATATCATCGATTATTCTATGCACTTGTTGTATAGTTGTGTGTCCTGGTCGAAAGCCGAATTGGTGTTGAGGTATCCATGTATTTGTTTTTAGATCTTCCTTAATTCTGCGAAGTAAGATTTTTTCGAATACCTTAAATATTGCTGATGTTAGGCTTATAGGTCGGTACAAAGCTATGTCCGAAGGATCCTTCCCCGGTTTAATTATTGTAATAATCTGAGAGAGTTTTAAGGCTGTGGGCCAGTAGCTCATCCTTAATATACCATTGAAAATGTATGCCAGTAACACAATTCCCTTTTTTGGTAACTCTTTTAGCATCTTTGCAGTTATTTGGTCTGGACCTGGTGACTTTCTCAAGCTTAATGACTTAACAATTCCTTTGATTTCTTTAGGAGTAGTTAGCTTCAGTGTCCGATGTTCTTCAGTAAACGTTGACTCTTCTTCCTCTGATAGGTGGTTTGGATTATTGTTGTGAGGTTTGAAAGTATTTGAGTAATGTCCCGCAAACAGCTCAGCTTTTTCTTTATTGCTTCTTGCCCATGGACCTATCACAGGTGTTGTTGCTCTTACTGGAGGTGAGGTATCCTTGGGTCTCTTTAGATTTTTGATAGGTTTCCATACGGAATGATCAAATCGGCTAAGGTTCGTTACATAGTCTTCAAGTGTTGCTTCCCTCATTTCTTTTAATTTGTTTTTGAGTTTATTACATAACTGATTGTATTTGGTTTTGTCAGTTGGCGCATGTGTTCTGTGCCAAGTATTTCTTGCCTTCCGTTTTTCTTTTATAACCGTTTGATTTCTATTGGGATATTATTAGTGATTTTTTTAGTGATTTGTTGTGGTGTAGTACGTCTGACAGCCTTTTGTAGAGTATCTATTAGAGTTTGTAGTGTTTCATTTAAATCCTCTGTGGTCTTTATCTTTATACTTAGATTTATATTGTTATCTATTATTTCTCTATATGTATCCCAGTTTGTTTTATTGTTGTGTAGTTTAGGAGTAGGTTGTTTATGGATTACTGAGGAGCTGATGGTAGCTATTACAGGAGTATGGTCTGATGAGAGTTCAAAGCTTGGAGTTACGTCAGCATATGTGGAGGATAGTCCTTTAGTAACGAAGAAGTCTAGCAAGTCCGGTGTCTTCTGTGGATCAGTGGGCCAGTAAGTTGGTGTGCCAGTAGACATATAATAGTAGTTTTCTTCTTGCATCAATTTTGCTAGTTCTCTTCCTTTAGTTGTTGTTAATCGGGATCCCCAAAGTACATGCTTGCTGTTATAGTCGCCTCCGGCGGTAAATTTATTTCCCAGGGTGGAGAAGAATGATTGATAATCTTCTTTTTTGTTGTTATGCCAAGGGGGACAATATGCAGCTGAAATTGTTATATCATAAGGCAATGTCCTTACTTTTATTGATGTGGCCTGAAGGAAGTTTTCTTCAAATTTCGGGAGCTGATAGTGGTCGATTGATTGGCTGACAATGATAGCGGTACCTCCGTGAGCAGTGCCATCCGGATGATTGGTACTGTATGTATTGTATTGGGGAATTTTTATGTAACTTTCTGCGGTTAAGTGTGATTCACTTATTAGAAGTATGTCTATAAAGTTTATTTTAAGGAATAATATTATCTCATCCCTGTGCTGACTATGTCCATTAGCATTCCACAATGCTATGCTTAGGCTTGTATGCCTTATTTGAGCTTGTTTATCAATGCGGTTAGCATATTCAAAACTGTACTGTTTTGTTGAATCAATTGATTAATCATTTATTTAAATTCATCTAGGAATCTCATTAGA
>NW_019727424.1:11677-16401 GCF_002891405.2 Cryptotermes secundus | reverse complement strand
AGAGGGTACAATACAGAAAGCAAGAAAAAATTGAGGTCAAATAAATTAATTTCCTTGATTTCTCCAAAGAAGGCAGAGAATGTAGACTGAAGTAGTTTGAGAACAGGCTTTGCACGAGAATATTAATATGTCGGAAGAAACAACAGTTTCTGGATAAATTGAAATTCCGCATTTTGTAAGTAGGACATATAAGGAACACACGTGGGAGATGTGAAATGCATACAGATTTTATCTAGAAAACTGCAGTGAAGAGGCAAAATTGGGAAACATAGGCATAAATGGAAGGGTAATGGTTTTTTGTGTGTTTGTTTATTTATAATCTACTTAAATTCACTTGTAATATAATATGATTATATTCAGATTTTGAAGGGAAAATATGTATTAGTCATTCCTATTTTTCTGTTCTTATGTAACTTACTTGAAAATTGCTTTACACTTGTGTTATGTGAACTGTGGGGAATTCCCTACTCTATCCTTATCACGTGAACTCTTATTTCATCACTCGCCGTCAGCACCGCGTGTTCTGATGCAAGGGTGAACGACAGAACGCGTGATTTATTTCGTTCCCTGGCTCCAGTCAATTGTGAATCCCCGTAGGTTGAACTAACGCGTGAGACATATTATTATATTAGCTGTCAGTGGAGATTTGTTGCTTTGCTGTGCATTAAACAAATATAGTGTTTGGGGATGATCTCAGTGTAATCAAATGAACAGTAAGTGTTCTGCCCACGTTATTTTATTAATTTCGAAACCGTCTGTGTGCGTGTGCCAGATAACACAGTTAACTCAATGTAGTGGAAAATGCAACGCCTCAGTATCCTTGCCAAAAAAACTGTAATCTGGAACGTCATTATAATGCTCTCCATAGCAATAAATATGATGCTGTTTTTCCACCCAAAAGTGAAATTCGCAAACTTAAGCTCAATGAACTTAAATCGAAATCAGCTACTCAACAACAGTTGATGGCAAAACCAAGGTCACTTTCTAACAATGCAACCAAATCATCCTTCACGGTCAGCAATCTGATCGTTAAAACATGCCAATCTTTCACTGAAGGGGAATCTGTAAAAGAGTGTTTTCTTGAAATAGCTGATAATGTTTTTGAAGGATTTAAAACAAGAAAGAGATCATAGCTACTATTCAAGATCTTCAATTATCAAGAAACACAATTGTGCCTTGTATAGGAATGATGTGTGGAAACATAACTGAACCGTTGTTGAAAGATGTTTCCAATTGTGTTGCTTTCTCCCTCCAACTGGATGAATCTAATGACATTAGAGACACAGCCCAGTTTCTAGTTGCTATTACAACAAACATCATGTGTCGTGTTATTTTTACCAATATATTTGTTTAAAGCGAGGTACGACGATAGGAGGGGGGTGGTAGATCACTGGCAGTTTTTACACTAAATAGTCGATCACAACCTGTTTGAATTTGTACATGCCTGACCTATAGTCTTCCAAGCCTGTTCTCCCGTGTATTCTTTGAAGAGAAAGCATATGTGAGCTATCTGCCTGCGCTGTGTCAAAGTTTCCAGTTCAAATGGTTCCCATGATGTGCAAATTTATCTGCTTTCTTTTGCACCCTGTCTAACGCATTTATCTGTCCCTCCCTATAAGGATCCCAGCAAGCCGCCCCGTATTCCAGAATCGGACGCACTAAAGATGTGTAGGCTAAACTTCTGGACCATTTAATCATATTATGTTACACAGTCAATCAACTGAGCCCTGGATCATATGGATTACATTTCTCTTTAGACCAGCCAACTAAATACTCGAATCTCTTGGTTCGATTGTCAACTGCTGGCCGTTGAATCGTCTCTTAGCCATTCGATGCTGGGTGGCTCATAAAGAGCGCTCCCTTAATAGTTCTTGAGATATAAATACAGTCAGTACTGTTGTGAAATGTAATGTTAAAAACTGAAACAGTGTTAAAAAGAAAATATTCATACAATAACTCTGTACAGCGTTTTTCGCGGAGGAAGTGAAGTAGGGAGTATCCTGACAGCACAATGCCGCGTAAATAACGATTCACAATATCGCAACAAAATTATGTTCTACGGGATCGGCGCAGGGCAGAAAGGTATCTCGAGAAGGACAAGTACTGACAAAAGAAAAACTGGATGGCGTCAGCACTCAATTAGAAGCAGATTCGAAGATCTTCTGGCTCTTCAACGTGGGATAGAAAACCATACGAAGTTGATAAGGCCTTAACAAAACTATACTGTCGTATATAGTCTTTCTTCTCCAGATTGTGAAGCAAGAATTCGATACTGCTGCTCGTTTCAGGAACGAATATTCAGTGGACTTCATGACCCAGAACTTTAAGTGTTTAAGTATACGGCCAAAATAACAGATACTGTAACATAGCAATTCGTCGTCCGGTTTATGAGGTGCCAAGACGCGATTTAGAAGTTTGGGTTTGGTGTGCAATTAATGCATGAAGGATAACTAGGCCCGTGTTCTGTCATAACAAAATAAATTCCGAACGTTTGGTGAAACTGATTGTGTCATCCTTTTTCAATCCACTGACTGAAGAAAAACAAACTAAATGTACACACTGTGAACAATTGTAAGGATGGATATGTGGCACATGACTAAACAAAAAGTGAACACCACACTCTTTGGAAGAATTTCAAGAAAATATTAGGCATGAAATTTTCGCTCTTCCACACAAGAGCTTCAACGCTTGTCTGGAAACGTTCCATAGTAGACTGTAAATTATTGGATACTGCGGTGGACAAACGCAAGAGTACCGTGTAGACTCTGGGAAGCAGTCTAACAGTAAACTGTACATCCTGCATTTCAACTACCAGTAGAGATTTCACTTCCACTCCTCCCCCAATGGCCCATGCCTGTTGAAGTAAATGTGACCGAGCAACTGACACAGAAGGTGGTATGTTGACAATGTGTCAAAGTTGCATACAAGCACGAGCTGGTAATTCAGTTTACTCAAAAAGTACTGGCACTTTCTTTTCATGTGTATGTGTGTGTGTTAGGGGACTCACCATGCCACAGAAACGAGAGACTCTGGCCCCTTCAATGGGATTTCAGATTTTTCAAAGAAAATTGTTAAAAAATTCTTCTGTTGAAATTTATAATCTTGATCCGTTATATCACTTGATCAAATGAAACAGATTTAACCAAATTTGTAAGCATTATTTTCTGTTTTCATTAACATTAATTTTATATTTTGGTGTGTGCTACATATATGACGGTTAGTCAGAAATTACTGCAGATAACTTTTATTAACTTCTTTATTAAAACCGTCACAGCACAACTATATCAAGGTCAGTGCCGAGTTTTGGCTCTGCTACATGTTTCGGCTATTAAAAGCCATCATCAGGCAAATACGTGGCTAACATATTTACACCACTGAACTGCAGTACTAATAAAATTGGATACAATAATATTAATTATATTAAAATACTTGGCATAAAATAGCAATAAATTAGATTATATAAAACAAAAGTGATAGTATAAAACAAGAATAAAATTGTAGGATTTGAGGATTTTATGGCGGTGACTATGAANTTTCGGCTATTAAAAGCCATCATCAGGCAAATACGTGGCTAACATATTTACACCACTGAACTGCAGTACTAATAAAATTGGATACAATAATATTAATTATATTAAAATACTTGGCATAAAATAGCAATAAATTAGATTATATAAAACAAAAGTGATAGTATAAAACAAGAATAAAATTGTAGGATTTGAGGATTTTATGGCGGTGACTATGAAGAAAGCTGTCTTCTGGGATGTGGTGTTAATCGACGTTTCGGAGGACCGTATCACCTCCATCTTCAGTCTGCTTGCACCGGTTCTCACTGTCTCTTCGCTTGCGGATCTTCTTATTTTTCCTTCTACCCTGAAGATGGAGGCGATACGTTCCTCCGAAACGTCGGTTAACACCACATCTACACGGTGCCACATCCCAGAAGACTGCTTTCTTCAAGAAAAACATTCTTCGATTGATGCTTTACACATCGAGTCAGTCATTGGTTTTTGTGATTTTGTTGCGTTCTCATGGACAGATTGGAGTATTATATACTTTGTGTATGTATAATAAACTATTATTGGAGGCTCGTGATGTAGAGTAATATTGATGTTAATTATTTAGTTGGTGCCTCATCTTACAAAATATTGTCCATTCTATAGGGAATGTAAAGAATGACTGATTTGATGTAAGATTAAAGTCAATGCAAGGGAGGTAGGGGGGAGGTAGAGGTATGTGGAAGTGGTGGCAGGGGGAAAGGGGGTATGACTGTATATTATGTTTTGTATGTATCAATTATTACGTCATATATAGAGTTAAACATTTCGGTAAAATTATCATTCAGTTGCAAATTTAGTTTGCTGATTTCATAAATGTGAAATCATTCATATGGATCCAAGTTTCGGCCTTTCTTGCCGATATACAGAACTTCTAATGTTTTGTCTATTGTACTATATTCATGTGTGGTGTCTAATATATGTTGAGCAAATTTGGAGCTTTGTCCGTTATTTTTTATGTCTTGTATGTGTTCTCTGAATCTGACCTTAAAGGTATGTCCGGTCTTTTCTACATACTTTAATGGACAGGCAGCATATTGTAGTTGGTAAACCCCACTAAGATTATACATATCATTTCTGTCATCATTTATTTTTATTAAATAATTGAACTGTGCCACGGTTCTTCCCCGTGAAGTTCCTTGGAGTCCCCCCCCCCCGGAAACGCCA
>NW_019727424.1:4641-11437 GCF_002891405.2 Cryptotermes secundus | reverse complement strand
AGGTTGTATCAAGTCGCGAGGTTAATCTTGTGTTTGTAATTTGGAAACGCCAGTAAGTGACTTACTGTTGTATTTGGTTTCCTTTTCATCACGACGCCGTGTGGCGTAAGTAAATGGATTTGTTTGAAGTTTGAGTTGGCTTGAATAGCCGGTCGCCCCTCAGGCGTGTGAGTACGAGTGTATATTTCCTTGTGCCCTTAAGGCTTGTGTACCCTTAAGGCTCGCCAGAGTACAGTCTTTTCCTAGTAAAGTTGATAGATGCCGTGAGGCGTGCCTATGCTTGCGTCTGTGCGTTTAGCCACAGAGTAATTCTGTATAAACTGTTGATGATGTTTTGACCAGTGCCTGCCCATCAGGCAGAGTACACCTGTATACCTTTGTTATCAATATATACATTTATTTATATGTTGGAAACGCCAGTTGTATTTGTGTATACTTGGGTTGTGTGTGTTCCCTACTAGTTCAGACTAGCAGATCCGTCCGGCTTGGCCCATAGTGCCGACAGTGGTTTTCCTCTCCCGAGATCCCCTACTCGACCTTGGGGAGGCATAGTGCATCACGTGCAAGCAAGTCGTCTTATGAGCCTGTCCCTTGCCCACATTGAATTGGAGTTCACGGGTCTAACTGGGTAGGAGAACTGGGTTCTCGACCCACAGGTTCAAGGGACACGGCTCATAATACAGTTACAACGAGTATGTTGTTGCATGTTCCGAGCACGGGTACAGAAGGCACATGCTAGGGTGAAGGAAGTAGTTAACGAAAAGTTTCCAATTTAGGTACTTTAATGATATCATATAATGAAAAGAAACCTCATTCAGTTAACACGGAACTGACAGTACAAGCGGAACAAGCCGCTACTGTAAACTTGGACTTTCACCGATGTTGTGTACACCCCAAGAAATAGCTGTAACCAGAAGGCAAAAGGAAAACAGGATCACTACCCGCTTTCTAATTTACATGCGGAGATCCACTGAGAACGCATCTGCTAAAGTCCGAGTAAAAGGCAAGGTCCGGGAGGCCAAATAACAAGTGTCACAAGACGTTTTGGGAAACCTCCTATTGGTAGTGATATGCGAAACATGGGGAAAGTCACGTACTGGCTGGCATAAATACAACGGCCAGAGACTTCATCCCCGCTCTCTGATCCCGAGGTTACCTGCGTCTATGTGTAGAGCAGGGGCGCCTGGTTATCAGAAGTCGGTCGCTGCCCTTGCTTAGGCAGAAGTATTGGAGTGTTGTCTAATTTGTTCTCTGCCATTTAATTGTGTATTTCTGTTTCATTTTGATTGTACATTAAAGCCATCTAGCCAAGTGTCTCGACAGTTTGTTAGAATTACACCCCGCATTGACTCCCAAGGGGACCGCTCGCCCTAGCCAACCTGCCCCGCTGCTGGATACAACATTGATCTCAGGTGCGGGGATACAACAGAAAAATTCTGGTGTCCGATGTGGGGTCTTCTGACGACTGGAGGTGTCTGGCAACTGGAAGGAGGTACAGAGCGACAAGTACAATCGAGGTATAAGAGGCAAGAACGAAGACAACGGAAATTGGTAAGAAAGAACCAATTTGTTTTGGGCCCATTACGTGAGCAGTGAGTCCATTGTGGATATTGATTGTCGTTCAGGATAACGACAAGATTGTAAAGGAAACCGAGCTGTTGAGCTCATCAACTGAGCAATTGATTGGATTATTGACTATAGTAGATTAAGAATAAATTACTGAAGAGCGTCAAGTTTATACTAGGTACGAGGAGAAGATTTAAGAAACCCGTACAAGCAGGGGGGGGGGAAGACGAAATAAAGTGACAAGAGAATTGTGTGGCTAATTGTTGATTGGAAATTTCAGCCTACTGTAAGGAGCCCTAACTGAACGAGACAGCGCCACCAGCAGGAGATATATCATCAGACAAGAGGACGAGTCCGGAAAAGAAGAACAGCAGTCGTCGCAGTCCCACCCATCAACCGGGGCGAGGACATCATAAACGGTGAGTCTCTGCTAAAAATACATGAGTGCCAGACAAAGAGAGGGAAATATCATAATTGCCGAGGCTGATAACTCGAACAACATGGCCGAGGAATACGTTAGTGTAAGCGAAGCACTTAAATTAGTGACCCCCTTCGCTGGAAACAAAAGTGAAATCCTCACTTTCATCTCGAACGTGAACACCGCTTTCGAGGTAAACAATCCGATCCATGTAGATAGGTTGTATAAATTTGTATTAACAAAATTTAGTGGAGAACCTAGGATCGCGATAGCACACAGAAATTTAGAAACATGGGCAGAGCTAAAGGAATTTTTGACAAATACTTGCGTGGAAAAACGTACGCTAGACTTCCACGCCAACCAACTGTTCCGAGCCAGGCAAGAAAAATCAGATAATATTTCGGAATGGATCCAGAAGATCCAGGCACTGGGTTCAAGGTTTAGGAAGCTGCACTAAAGGACTGTATGCCAGGAAAGCGAGCTGGCATTTTAACGCTATCTGATAGGTTGAGCAATATTTGTTTTATTCAGGGGCTGACCTCAGATAGGATACAAACGATAGCACGCAGTCGAAGTAAAGATGATTTTGACGAGATCGCGGTAACTGCGTTGGAAGAGGAGAGCGCTATTTTCTAAAAAAAAAATAAAGATTCAAGGGACCCGAAAAATTTCCCATGTAGTGTACTAATTGCAAAAAGACATGGCACCCAAGTAGTAGATGTTACGTGAAATACTCACAGGCTGACGAGGTAAATGTTTCGCATTTCAAGGCAAGTAGTCAAAACAAGGAATTCGTGTGCTGGAATTGTGGAGAGAAGGGCCACAGTTCGAGGTTCTGGAGGAAACCTAGAAGGACGGTGGCACCAGAGAAAGGTAGAACCGAGAGGTAGGGAAACGAGAGCAGGCCGTCCGGCGGCAGCCCATCGACGGTCCGTGCTACTCAATAGGCTGCATTTGCGAAAGTAATGGTGAATTTTTGGAATTTGATGTCAACATTAGCAACGGTGAAAGGTTAAGGTTTCTATTAGACACAGGGGCAGAAGTTAGTTTGATAAAGAGCCCTAAATTAATAGGCGCCACAGAGTTCGACCCCGATCAGAAGGTGCGAGTGAAATGTGTAAATGGGGCAATAGTAGAAACCCATGGCACGGTGAACGCGTGCGTAAGCGAGGGCCAGAACAAGTTCAGTTTTAAATTTCAGATAGTAAACAAGCAGGTAGACCTTGCTCATGATGGGATCATCGGTAGAGATTTTCTACGACGCACCATGGCCAAAATTTGCTTTAAGTTTTCCCTGGCTACCATGTGCGCCATCTGTAATAGACTCTTTAACCTTGTCACAAAATCATCATATTTGTACTGTGTGCTCGGGTTCCCTTGTAGTGCCGAAGGCATAGTAGCCTTGAACCCATATACTAACTCAAATGGCGTGTAGCCAGTGGCTGTGTGGGTGGATATGTTGTACGCGTGTACAGCATACGGTACCCACTCATCCCAATTGCATTGATCTTCCTTGATATAATGTCTCAAGTACTCCTTCAACACTCTATGACGTCGTTCCAACTCTAATTACTCTCAGGATGGAACGGGGTCGTCTGCAATTTCTTAATTTTTAACAATTTACAGGTATTTCTAAAAATTTCGCTCAGGAAGTTCGAACCCTGGTCCGTGAGTAACCTTTCGGGGGGTTCCGACCTTCAAGATTATGTGCTTCACCAACTCCCTCGCTATCGTTTCGGCATCTTGCGGAGGTATTGGGACGGCTACTAAGAATTTGCTTAGCTCGTTCTGAAATGTCAGAATGTATTTGTTTCCGGCACTAGTTCCTGTTAATGGTCCCATCACATCCAAACAACACTTCTCGAAAGTTTGCCGCGCCGTCGTGGTGATCTCCATGGGGGCCTTCCCATGAGGACTTAACACCTTGTTTATTTGACAGCTCTTGCATCGCTTTACATAGTCCTCTATTTCCCGTTTCATGTTGGGCCATGAGAGATTTTATCTTATTGCCCTATATGTTCTATTCATTCCGCGATGCCCACCCAAGGGTGCGTCATGATATTCATACATTATCTGCTGCTTCTGTTCTTCACTAAGGTTTTTCCCCTGACCTTCCTGAACCTCATCCGCGAGCACAATGCCACTTATTCTACTTAATGCTTCAGCATTGCTATTCAGTGCTCCCTTTTTGTAGACCATCTCGTAGTCGTACTCCTCTAGCTTGATTCTCCATCTGAGTAAACGGGATCCAGGGTCCTTGATGTTCATTATCCACATTAGGGGTTTGTGGTCGCTTACTATCGTGAATTTCCTACCGTAGAGGTAAGGTCTAAAATGCTTGATTCCCCAGACAATCTCTAAGAGCTCCTTTTCACTAGTAGTGTAATTTGCTTCGGCTCTATTTAATTTACGACTAGCATAGGCTATCGGCAAGTCTTGCCCAATCTGGCCTTGTGATAAAATCGCTCCGATGCCTTCGTTGCTAGCGTCTGTGGTGAGTATGAATTCCCTTGAGAAATCAGGGTACTGTAAAATGGGTTTGGACACCAGTTTTTCCTTTAATTTCAAAAAAGCGTTCTCTTGGTCATTTCCCCATATAAATTGCGCATCCTTCTTCAATAGCAAGTACAGGGGGGCCGCAATTTTGCTATAGTTGCTTATAAATTTTCTGTAATACCCTGTCATACCCAGGAATCCCTTCAATTTCCTGGTTGAATCTGGTCTAGGAAATTTGTGAATTACTTCCACCTTTCCAGGATCAGGTTGCACACCTTTCTCTGTACTTACATGTCCTAAATAACCTACTTCCTTTCGGAGGAAATTGCATTTTTCTGGGTGGAGCTTTAGATTGTGTTTTCTGATCATTCCGAACACTTCCCGCAGCTTTGCGTCATGTTCGCTCAGTAAACTCGCATAAATCACTATGTCATCCAAAAAAAAAAAAAAGAACAAAAACATCGCGTTCCTGTCAAGCCCGACAGTACGGTGTTTATCATTCGTTGGAATGTCGAGGGCTCCGTTTTCAATGCAAACGGTAATCTATTATATTCCCAGTGACCGTTTTTGGTGCTGAACGCGGTCTTTTCTTTGTCCTTTTCTTCCAACTCTATCTGGTGATACCCCATCACTAGATCTAAACAACTAAAGTACTTGGAATGCCCCAACTGGTCCAAAATCTCTGTTATGTCGGGCAAGGGATAAGCGTCTCCAATGGTCTGGTCATTTAATTTCCTGAAATCCACTACCAGCCGCCATTTCCTTTCCCCGCTATTGTTTGTTTTCTTTGGTACGATCAACAAGGGGCTGTTCCATGCGGAATTGCTTTCTGCAATAATCCCTTCCTCTATAACTTATTCACTTGACTTTCTATCTCTGCCTTCTGCGCCTCAGGTAGGCGGTAGGGTCTCGTGTGTACGGGACTCGCACCCGGTACCACATTGATTGAGTGCTTTACAGTGGTAGTGCAGCTCAACCTATCTCCAGGTTAGTAAAATATGTCCTGATACTCCTTGCATGTTCTTTCCATTACCTGTTTCTCCTCGGAGTTCATATTTTCTAACTTCCGTGCCTCTATCACTTCCTGTTCTCTATGCCTCGTGCCATTCTCTGTCGTGGTTAGCGATCCTACGAAATTCTGAAAACCTTCCTCAGGCATCTCTAACTCCTCCCATTTCATTTCCGGGATTTCTATCTCTATATCTGTTTCCTTTGTATTCAGTATACTCGTGATAGCCTGATTATTCACTATCTTAATCAACGAACTGGCTAGATAGACGCCTTCCGTCAGTTCCGTTTTACATATTATCCCCTCGGCCCCTTCTACACCGGCTTTCACGGGTATTTTCGCTATCACCTCCGACCATTGGGGTAGTTTCAGTGTGTGGACTCTGCTATTCCCTATGTCCTTCTTGATTCCACCTATCGCCTTAATCAACTCTCCCTCAGGCGTGTTGAATACTACACTGTTTGTCTTAATATTCTCGTGCACAGCCTGTTCTCAAACTACTTCAGCCTACATTCTCTGCCTTCTTTTGAGAAATCAAGGAAATTAATTTATTTGATCTCAATTTTTTCTTGCTTTCTGTATTGTACCCTCTTCACAAATTTACTGTGCTGCTGACAGCACCATCACGTGTCATGATCTTGTGCTCCTGTGCTCCTGTGTTCTGATGCATTTCATGACACTACTCAGATCCTCCTGCCTCACCGAGATTGAGGATGTAGTTGCTGTTTTCATCATGCTGACAACAACGCCATAGTTCCTCTCCTTCTGCAGCTATTTAGGTCTCAGATTCATGTTTACATGAACCAGAAGTAAACACTGTTCAAGTAACATTTATTAATTGTGTTTATTAATGACAGAAGCAGTTTTGATACAGTCATAGTGATGGCCTGAGCTAGGGTATTTTCACTGGCTAAGAATGCTGATGTTCTAACAAGACAATAGATTTCAGGGTTAGATATTTCATGTGAATGGGATGTGTTTCCACAGGGTCTTCAATGTAGTTGGACCATTTGTGGTGATGATATACCTCATGATTATGGGTGACCTCCTGCGATTTGTGTCATATTATATTGGGTTTGTCATGGGATTTTTACAATGTAAGTATCTAAAAAACATAAGAAGAAATATACAGTAAAACTTGGTTATAGCAACATCGGTTTCTGCGACACCTTGTCTATTGCGTCAAATATTCAATGGTACGAACTAATTCCTCATAAAGCAACTGTTTTTATACCTTGCTTAGTACGACATGCACAAATGCATCAACCTTGTATGTAACGTCATTTTCATTCCTGAATTTCTCTGAT
>NW_019727424.1:3487-4126 GCF_002891405.2 Cryptotermes secundus | reverse complement strand
ATACAGAGAGCACCGTAAGGCTTTGCATGATGTACTTCAATTTAGCAAGGGGTTTCTTTTGTTGTTGTTCCTGGGGCTTGGTTAGATCTCTTCCTTTCCTTTACCTGTTGCCAAGTGTAGTTGGTTCTTATTTCTGGCTCATATTCAGTGTTATTATTTTTATTGCTTTTTCATGGAGTTTTGTTAAATGTTGTTTGCTCCAAAGGTATCATATTGTAGCTGATTTGTTTAATTTGGTATGGTGGTATTGGGCCTGTGAATTGCTGTTGCATTACCTGTTGCTGTGGCTCTATATTACTACCCAGTCACGGTACTGTCCACATGCCTGCCGCCTCCCAGAAAGGTAGTTTATCATTTGATTTTTGCAGTGTCACTAGAAAACAAAATTTATTACTACATTCTAACAACACACTAAGTTTCCTCAATCTGATTTCACTATTCGTTGTTAGGTTATTGCTATTAACAATGGTTACACTTGTATAGCCCAGCATAGACGCCGCATACACTTCGCAAGCAGCAACATCACTTCTCGCAAGGGGGGGAGTGATGTGGGAACATCCCACATTATCACACATTTCTGCAACGATCGCTCTTCACATCACTTTTCACCATCACGCGCGCTAACCAATCAGACTGAGT
>NW_019727424.1:0-2895 GCF_002891405.2 Cryptotermes secundus | reverse complement strand
TTTCTTCCATTTAGAGTAAGACAAGACTCAGGCGGTCGACGACCACGAGAGAAGTAGACCCCACGAGTCTTATCTTAATTAATTTTTATATTCCAGCGCTCACAGCAGGTCTGCATTGAGCTGAGACCGCGTTGGAGTTTTCTAACAATAAAATCCTCTTTGCGATCTGTCGCATATAGACACGTGTCGTCCGCAAAAAGGGCCAAGTGAATACCACGAGTTTGTGGGGCATCATTAATGTACATGTTGAAAAGAGTGGGGGGAAAGGACAGAACCTTGTGGCACCCCTGCTTGCATTTCCCTTGGCGTTGACATTTCGCCTTCAACAGAGACCCTGAATTTACGTTTAGAGAGAAAGGACCCAATAAGCTTGATCAAAGAGTTGGGGAATTCCAATTTTGATAATTTAAACAGCAAGCCTGAGTGCCACGTGGTATCAAAGGCTTTTTCGATGTCCAAGAACACTGCAGCCGTAGACATTTTGTTGTTGAAATTAAGGGTCACGTGGTCCGCCAGCCTCATACATTGCAATGTGGTGCTGTGACGTGTACGAAAACCAAACTGACTTGCGTTGAACAGGCCTCTTTCTTCAATATGTTTACGGAGGAATTTCAAAATTATTTTTTCGAATAGTTTTCCTGTCGTGGACAGGAGGCTGATCGGACGTAAATTTTGAGGAAATTTCGGGTCTTTACCCGGTTTTGGTAAAGTTATTATTTTTGCTTCCTTCCCAGTATTTGGAAAGTGAGAGAGCCGAAAACAATGATCGAATAAGTGAGTTAGGTGAACCAATGGTCTCCTTGGAAGGTGCCTGAGGCATTCATTTGGGATGCCGTCAATTCCACAGGTCTTTTTTAATTTCAGGGATTCTATTAATTTTTGAACGTCACATGGTCTGACCTTTAGAGGAGGGTTTTCATTCACGGCTTCCAGCAGAGCTTGAACTCTAGCCTCCACCCGCTCTTCATGGTTTTCATCGCACAGGTCATGTGCCGTGAACTGAATTTCCAAGCAGTCGGCAATTTCGTTGGCTTCTTCAAAAGGACGAAATTTTAGGCCAGAAGAACCATTAATAGCAGTTGGTCCCCTTGGTCCGTCTCTCTCAAGGAGAGATTTCGCAATGGGCCATATACACTGAGGTGTGACTTCAGAGTTACTTATTTTTGTTTCCCACCGTTCAAGTGCCTTTTTACGGGTCATTCGCCTGATTGATTTGGTGACCCAATTGACTGCCGTTTTACACGCTGGATCCCTGGTTTCTTGCCACAGTTTTCGTAGCCTCTGTTTATATTTTATCAAGCGATCTAGACCAGGAAGATCGTTGTTTATGTCCGAAAGCGTAACTTTACTTGTCGACAGCCTATATGCCGAAGCAATAGAGGCTGCAAAGTCGCGTGCCGCTTTATCGGCTTCTACCCCCGAATTAATTTCTTGTTTAGGTTATATTAGTTCAGAAGCGAGGCTTTGAAACCGCTCCCAATCTGTAAATTTTTCAATGGGTTCCGAAAGATTCCTAATTTTAACATGATCCAGTATGTGGAATACTATTGGTAGGTGATCTGAGTCCAAAATATCAGAGACGATGACATCTGACACTCTGATATTTCGGTGAACCACAATGTCTAACACGTCACCATTTCCCGCAGGGGAATAATGAGTGGGGCACTGTGGTGCTGAAATTTCGAAATCACTCCTATCAAATAAATCAACGAGTTCCAAGCCTGAGGGGTTTGAAACTCTGCTATTCCAAAATGGGTTCTTAGCATTCAAATCACCTGCCAAAATAGACTTACGTCTGAAGCTTAAGAGCTCAGTGATGTCAGCATCACTCCAGGCTTTGCCTGGAGATTTGTAAACAGCTGCAAGCAGCACTTCGCTATTACCAATTGGTATGCAGACCCCTGTCGCTTCTACTGAAACAAGGGGTGGTAGGTCTACATGGTTGTGGGGAATGCCTTTTCTTACTGCAACGGCAGTTCCGCCCTTTCTGCCCGACTGGCGGTCGATTCTATAAAAGTGGTAATTTGGAATAAAGAACCTCTCATGAGGTTTCAGATGTGTCTCTGAAAACAGGGCCACATCTACGTGTAGGTCTTGCAGCTGTTTACTGAGCTCATAGCGCTGCCTCCCAATGCCGTTCGCATTAAATGCTATGACTTTGAGGGGCCTATGAACTCTAGTGGCCATTCTGTTTCATAAGACTCAGAACAATTTTGGTAATGGCCATTATTTTTTCCTCTTCGGACACTGCACCACTGACCTCTGTCATAATCTGCTGTACTACAGTCACTACTCTCAACATATTGTCGAGAGATTGACTGTTTACATTAGAAGCCTGAACTGACTGACCTGTGTGCTGTTCCAGTACAGGGATCGGGACGCTCGGTTTCGTGGTTGCTGGTGGAACTGCCACTGGTGTTTGGCGAGTCTGAGACTGCTGCTCCTGTGATGTTTGGCCTCGGAGAGCCGCCGCGAAGGTGACTCCAGGGGAGACAATGTTTAATGAGAACACCCTTTCTGTTGTGGTTTTGGGTGCTCTCTGCAATTTCCTCTTCTGCAGCTCCTCCTTCGCGTGACTGCAGCCGCGGTAGTTAGCGGGATGCGGTTTCTCCCCATCCTTCAACTCACAGTTACAGCACGCTGGAGTGGAGGTAGCGTTCTCTTTCTCGGGGCACTCTCTGTGCAGGTGGCCACCCCCGCACCACATGCAACGGGGAGAGTGCTTACAATTAGCCCAGACGTGGCCAAATTGTTGGCAGTCGTGACACTGCGTAAGGCCACTCTGTGCTCTATAAGCCTCGTCCCGGATGGAAATATGGCGAAGGTTCTGTAGCTTGAATTTTTCTTGGTATTTTGCCGTCCTGGGTAAGGTTATGAGGAAGAGGGGAAGGTTTC
>NW_019727423.1:410-1310 GCF_002891405.2 Cryptotermes secundus | reverse complement strand
ACCTCATAGTACACATACATATTTTCCACAGTAAAACCGGCTATTGGCGAAACAACCTGCGGCAATCTCAAAGCAACTTCTTGTAAAATTTTGGATAAGTTATGCGGAGGAATCAGAACTGAAGATAGCCTTCCAGCGGCGCTGATTTCTAACCCCTCTTGCAGTTGTATGACCGATTGCTGTAACTGCATCACCGCACATTCCAATTCGCGCATGACGCGTGAAACATTTGCCTGAAAATTTATCAATGTTTTCAAGTTCTGAATTTCGTCCTCAACAGATTTCTGATAAGTAAGAGCGTTAGTAATCACACTCTTAAGAACGCGAGTCACGGTTGCCAATCCCATAGCATTCTCGGAAATGGCATCATCTATGGATTTAAGATAGGTTAATTGCTTTTGAATGGGGTGAATCATTTCCCCTTCCCTTGCTTTTATGTGCACCTACATCTGTAATTAACAAAACGTTAATTGTCTAAGTAACAAAACAATTCATAATTTAAATTTTCCTCCCAGGGAGTGGTCGCAAGTTATATCGAGGGGGTTGCTCAGTGCCTTCCTCGTGTTCCGGGACGTTCCCTGTTTCGGGTAATCCGCTCGGGCGGGGCTCGGCGTCCGTTTCCTCGGGGTCACTACCTTCACCCTCTCTTTCTGTCGGGGTCCCATCGGACGCTACTGTGTCTTCCCCTTGCCTACTCCGTAACCAGTACCTAGCCCCCGTTTCTCTTCCGGTGTCGGGTGTCTTGTCGGTGGCTCTCTGGACCTCCCGATGTCTACTTGGTTCCCAGGTGGGGTCCTGACTTCGATCCTCGGTCCTCTCGCCTGTCAAAGTGGTTGGCGTAAAGTCGAAGCTACCATCATCCTCCACGTGATCATGCGAGGCAAGAGGAGTTATTCCCTC
>NW_019727423.1:0-248 GCF_002891405.2 Cryptotermes secundus | reverse complement strand
CTACGTACCACCTCGTAAGGGCCCCTCCACCTAAGCCTAAATTTTGGACAACCACGTTTGACCTTGCTCATCTGACGAAGATAAACCATTTCACCGGGTTGAAAAATAACTAATCTCGTTCCCTTATCATACCATTCCTTCTGTCTCTCTCTGCCCACCTTATTATTTTCCCTTACAACACGGTACGCCTCCTCGTGGCGGTCAGCCAAAATGTCAATGTGGTCCTGAATCAAACTACGGTTATCTTT
>NW_019727422.1:3369-3919 GCF_002891405.2 Cryptotermes secundus | reverse complement strand
TTGCTAGCTTGCTAGCTTTGCGATGCTTGTTTGCTTGCTTTGCGTTTCTTGCTTGCTAGCTTTGCGCAGCTAGCTTGCTAGCTTTGCCTTTCTAGCTGGCTAACTTGCCGTTGCTAGCTTGCTAGCATTGCGTTGCTAGCTTGCTTTATTGCGTTGCTATCATGCTTGCTTTGCGTTGCTAACTTGCCAGCTTTGCGTTGCATGCTCTCTAGCTTTGGGTTGCTAACTTGATAGCTTTGCCTAGCAAGCTTCTTAGCTATGCGTTGTTAGCTTGCTTGTTTTGCGTTGCAAGCTTGCAAGTTTTACGTTGCTATTTTGGTAGGTTTGCGTTGCTAGCTTCGTAGCTTTGCGTTGCTAACTTGCTAGCTTTGCGTTCTAGCTTGCTTCCTTTGCGTTGCTAGCTTGCTATCTTTGCTTTGCTAGCTTGCTAGCTTTGCGTTGCTAGCTTGCTAAATATGCGTTGCTAGCTTGCCAGCTTTGGGTTTCTACCTTGCCAGGTGTGCGTTGTACGCTTGCCAGTTTGCGTTTCTAGCTTGCCAGTTTTGCGTTG
>NW_019727422.1:0-3289 GCF_002891405.2 Cryptotermes secundus | reverse complement strand
AGCTTGCTAGCTTGCTAGCTTGCTAGCTTTGCTTTCCTAGCTTGCTAACTTTTCGTTGCTTGCTTTCTTTGCGTTCCTTGCTTGCTAGCTATGCGTTGCTAGCTTGCTAGATTTGTGTGTCTAGCTTGCTAGTTTGCGTTGAAGCTTGCTAGATTTGCGTTGCTATATTGGTAGCATGCGTTGCTAGCTTGCTATCTTTGCGTTGCCAGCTTGATAGGTTTGCATTGCTACATTGCTATCTTGGCGTTTCAAGCTTGCTAGCTAGCATTGCGTTGCAAGCTTGCTAGATTGCTAGATATGGGTTGCTAGTTAAATAGCTTTGTGATGCTATCTTGCTAGCTTTGCGTTGCTAGCTTGCAAGATTTGCGCGGCTAGCTTGCTAGTTTTGCGTTAATAGCTTGCTAGCTTTCGTTGTTAATTTGCTAGACTGGTGTGGCTAGCTTGCTAATTTTGCGTTGTTAGCTTGATAAATTTTCGTTGATAACTTGGTAACCTTGCGTTGTCATCTTGCTAGCTTTGCGTTGCTAGCATGCCATTTTAGCGTTGCTAGCTTTCTAGTTTGGCGTTCCTAGCTTGGTAGCTTTGCGTTGCTAACTTGCTAACTATGCTTTGCTAGCTTGATAATTTTGAGTTGTGTTCTAGTTAGCTTTCCGTTATTAGCTTGCTAGCTTAGATTTGCAAGCTTCCAAGCTTTGCGTTGCTACCTTGCTTGCTTGCGTTGCTTGCTTGCTTTGCGTTCCTTGCTTGCAAGTTTTGCGTGGGTAGCTTGCTAGATTTGCTTTGCTGACTTGCTAGCTTTCCGTTTCTAGCTTGCTAGATTTGCTTTGTTTGCTTGCTTTGCGATTCTTGCTTGCTAGCTTCTCGTTGTTGGCTTGCTAGATTTGCGTAGCTAGCTTGCTAGCTTTTCGTTGCTAGCTTGGTAGCCTTGCGTTGCTAGCTTGCTTGATTGCTAGACATGCGTTGCTAGCTTCATAGCTTTGCGTTGCAATCTTGCTAGTTTTGCGTTACTAGCTTGCCAGCTATGATTTCTTACTTGCTAGCTTGGCGGTCCTAGCTTGGTAACATTGCGTTGCTTGCTTGTTAGATTTGAGTTGCTAGCTTGCTAATTTTGAGTTGTTATTTAGGTAGTTTGCGTTGTTAGCTTGCTAGCTATGCGTTCTAACTTGCTAGCTTTGCGTTGATAGGTTGCTCATTTTGCCTTGCTACCTTGCTAGCTTTGCGTAGATAGCATGATTGCTTTGCGTTGCTAGCTTCCTAGATTTGCGTTGCTAGCAAGCTAATTTTGCGTTGCTAGCTTGCTAGATATGCGTTCCTAGTTTGCTAGATTTGCGTTGCAAGCTTTCTAGCTTTGCTTTGCTATCTTCCTAGCTTTCCGTTGCTAGCTTGCTGGATATGCGTTGCTAACTTGCCCCCTATTTGTTGCTAGCTTGGCAGCTTTGCGTTGCTAGCATGCCCGTATGCGTTGCTAGCTTGCCAGCTTTGCGTTGCTACCTTTCTAGCTTTCCTCTGCTAGCTTGCTAGCTTTGCGTTGCTAGCTAGCTAGCTTTGCCTTGTTTGCTTGCTTGCTTCGCGTTTCTTGCTTGCTACCTTTGCGTTGCTAGCTTGCTAGCTTTGCGTTGCTAGATAGCGAGCTTGGCGTTGCTAGCTTGCTAGCTTGCTAGATATGGGTTGCTAGCTTGCCAGCATAGTGTTGCTTGCTTGAGAGATTAGCGTTGCAAGCTTACAAATTTTGCGTTGCTAGCTTGCCAGCTTTGCGTTCTGAGCTTGCTTTATTTGGTTGGCTATCTTGATAGCTTTCCGTTGCTACCTTGTTAGTTAGTTTGCGTTGTTAGCTTGCTAGCTATGCGTTCTAACTTGCTAGCTTTGCGTTGATAGGTTGCGCTTGCTAGATATGGGTTGCTAGCTTGCCAGCATAGTGTTGCTTGCTTGAGAGATTAGCGTTGCAAGCTTACAAATTTTGCGTTGCTAGCTTGCCAGCTTTGCGTTTCCAACTTGACAGCTGTGCGTTTCTAGCTTTCCAGCCGTGCGTTGCTAGCTTTATATTTATGCGTTGCTAGCTTGCCAGCTTTGCGTTGCTACCTTTCTAGCTTTCCTCTGCTAGCTTGCTAGCTTTGCGTTGCTAGCTAGCTAGCTTTGCCTTGTTTGCTTGCTTGCTTCGCGTTTCTTGCTTGCTACCTTTGCGTTGCTAGCTTGCTAGCTTTGCGTTGCTAGATAGCGAGCTTGGCGTTGCTAGCTTGCTAGCTTGCTAGATATGGGTTGCTAGCTTGCCAGCATAGTGTTGCTTGCTTGAGAGATTAGCGTTGCAAGCTTACAAATTTTGCGTTGCTAGTTTGCCAGCTTTGCGTTCCGAGCTTGCTTTATTTGGTTGGCTATCTTGCTAGCTTTCCGTTGCTACCTTGTTAGTTTTGTGTTGCTAGCTTGGTAGATTTTCGTTGCTAGCTTCCTAGCTTTGCGTTGCTAGCTTGCTAGCTATGCGTTGCCAGCTTGCTAGCTTTGCTTTGCTACCATGCTAGCTTTGAGATGCTAGCTTGCCAGCTTTGCATTTCCAACTTGACAGCTGTGCGTTTCTAGCTTTCCAGCCGTGCGTTGCTAGCTTTATATTTATGCGTTGCTAGCTTGGCAGCTTTGCGTTTCATGCTTGATAGCTTTGCTTTTGTAGCATGCTTGCTTTGCGTTTCTAGCTTGCTAGCTCTGCGTTGCTCTCTTGCTAGCTTTAGGTTGCTAGCTTGGTAGCATTGCGTTGATAACTTCCTAGTTTTGCGTTGCTAGCTATGCGTTGCTACTTTGCTGTCTTGCTAGATTTGCTTAGCAAGCAAGCAACGCGTTCTAGCAAGCTAGCAACGCAAAGCTAGCAAGATAACAACTCAAAATTAGCAAGCTAGCAACTCAAAGCTATCAAGTGCGCAACGCAAAGCTACCAAGTTAGGAACGTTAACCAAGCAAGGTAGCAAGGAATAGCTGGCAAGCTAACAACACAAAGCATGCAAGAATGCAACGCAAAGCTATGAAGCTAGCAACGCATATCTAGCAATCACCCAGCTAGCAATGCAAAGCTAGCAAGCTAGCCACGTAAATCTAGCAAGCTAACAACGCAAACTAGTAAGCTAGCAACGCAATGTTAGCAAGCTAGCCACACAAATCTAGCAAGCTAGCAACGCAAAGCTAGCAAGCAAGAAACGCAAACCAAGCAAGCAAGCAACGCAGGGCAAGCAAGTTAGCAACGCAAAGCTTGCAAGCTAGCAAACAAAGCTAGCAACCTAATAACGGAAAATAGAAAGGTAGCAAAGGA
>NW_019727421.1:122107-122618 GCF_002891405.2 Cryptotermes secundus | reverse complement strand
AATTCGAACCCTGTGTATATACAAAGTCCAGTGAGAAAGGTGTTGCGATAGTAGCCATTTATGTGGGTGACATCTTTGTCTTTTACAGTAATACTGTAGAAATGCAGAAGCTTAGGAAGGCACTAAGTAATGAGTTCCCAGTGAAGAATCTTGGTGCAGCTAAGAATATTCTAGGGATGAGAGTTGAAAGATCGAACAATGTAATCACTTTGGATCAGAGCAACTATATTAGGAATGTCCTAGATAAGTTCAGCATGCAAGACAGCAAACCAGCGCGCACTCCTCTAGTTACAGGGACCCAATTGGAGAAGGGTGTATGTGATACTAGTTTTCCGTATCAGAGTCTAGTAGGATGTCTCATGTACATCAGAGTTTGTACCAGACATGACATAATTCATGCTGTAAGTTTGTTATCTCGTTTTAACACTTGCTATGGAGAAGTGCATGTCCGAGCTGCCAAGAGAGTACTACGATACTTGAAAGGGACTGTTGACACTAAGTTAACGTTCCA
>NW_019727421.1:37076-119833 GCF_002891405.2 Cryptotermes secundus | reverse complement strand
TGATTTATTTTATCCGTCTTCTAGTGCATACATTTATTTATCCCCTCTTTTCACTCTCACTACATGTTTCGGCACCAATGTGCCATCTTCAGGTGCTGATCCAATCCACGACAAACTAGTTCATTGCATGCCTTGTCTTTACATACTAAAATAACTAAAATATATATTTATCATATATATATATATATATGCATGCAATGAATTAGTTTGTCGTGGATTGGATCAGCACCTGAAGATGGCACATTGGTGCCGAAACATGTAGTGAGAGTGAAAAGAGGGGATAAATAAATGTATGCACTAGAAGACGGATAAAATAAATCATGGACTCATTACTGTAGTATAATGTCATGTCATTTCATGTCTGTTTCCACTCAACAAGACAGGGCATTGCGCACATTGAGCAGTCAGAATCAAATGGAACTCATTTGCACAGATGTTTTGTACCATGGGACTTGGTTCATTTCCCGTCAGTTAGAAAAATTAGCAACAGCAATCAACTCCAATATATTGCAGCATTCTACAAAACTGAAGCATGCCACACACAGCAAAACTGTCTTACTTACAACATGAAAAACTGTGGCATGCTACAAGACACATACTCTTCTTTTAGTCTACACCAGGGGTCTCCAAACTTTTCGAACTGCGGGCCACATTAGGTAATTCAGCACTTTCAACGGGCCGGATAAAATGATAAATTAATAACTCTAGGTATATGAGTCTTATTGAAAGCACAGAATTTCATAAAATAAATACAAAGTATGTGAGTATAAATTATCGTATATTAATGACAACAGACAGTAGCAGCAAATGCTCATATTTTCATCACAAATTATATTAAAACTATTAATGTGAATGATGGAACTCTTTTGCATTCTTAAAATCTGATTAAATTGAGGTTCAAATGTTGAAACGCTAATCACAAGTAGCAACTTTAAAAGTTCATCAGATAAATTTGCCCTGTATTTCGACTTGATGTACTTCATCTGGGAAAAAAAGTTTGTTCACACAGATACGTCGTCCCAAAAATGGAGATAAATTTACAAGCAAATTTCTTTAAATTTGGAAATTACTCAGAGTTCAGAAATTTGTAAAATTCGATCAAATTTCCTTCCTTGGATTTGTCTTTAATATGATAATTTTCCTGAAGTTCAATAATTTCCATTTGAATTTGACATCTGCAGCATCACAGTCAAACGGATTTTGAAACAATCTAATTTCTTGAGCACTGGAATCCAAATCAGCAAATCGCTTCCAAAATTGTTCTTCCAAATCTAAAATGACCAAATTTGCTAACGAGGAAGGAAATTCTGCTTCACCCTTTTTATGCAACTCTGCACAGTACAGCATATGAACAAAGTTACAATTTTTCACTTGCCTTTCTAGAAGTATCAACTTTTCTCTGAATGCCTTGATAAGTGCAAATAAGTTATTTTCACCCTGCAACTTTAAATTAAAATGGTTCATATGGTTTACCAGATCAGCAAAACTGCTAATTTCCAAAGCCACTTGGTATCTGATAAAAGTGGTTCGTGATGGATTTCCTCGGTAAGAAATATATCAATTTCATTCCTGAGTTGAAAGAAGCGTCAAATAACCTTTCCACAGCTACGCCATCAAACTGCAGTATAATATGACAGGTCAATAGGTTCAGAATCACATTTACCAGTACTCATTGGAAAATTAGTTCAATTGGCGCATTTCTGCACAATTCTTTCGCGGGCCGGATAAAATCACATTGTGGGCCGCATGTGGCCCGCGGGCCGTAGTTTGGATACCCTTCGTCTACACCCATCTCTACTGCTCTATGATTTACTGCACACATCAATATATATACGCTGATGTCTCTTCAAGTTACTCTTATCACTGAATGACTTCTTACATACATCACAGCAAAATGGCTTCTCCCCACTATGTATGCGCTGATGTGTCTTGAGATGGCTCTGGCACCTGAATGGCTTATTACATACATCACATCAAAATGGCTGCTTCTCACTATGTTTGTGCAGATGCTTCTTCAGAGTATACTGATGACTGAATGACTTTTTACATATATCACAACAAAACGGCTTCTCCCCTCTATGTATGCACTGATGTCTCTTCAGATGGCTCTGCTGATCGAATGACTTTTTACATACATCACAACAAAACGGCTTCTCCGCACTATGTATGTGCATGTGTCTTCAGACTACGGCTTCTCCCCTCTATGTATGCACTGATGTCTCTTCAGATGGCTCTGCCGACCGAATGACTTTTTACATACATCACAACAAAACCGCTTCTCCCCACTATGTATGTGCATGTGTCTTCAGACTACTCTGCTGACTGAATGACTTTATACATACATTACAACAAAACGGCTTCTCCCCACTATGCATGAGGTGATGATTCTTCAGAGTACCCTGCATACTGAATGACTTATTACATACATTACAACAAAATGGCCACTGCCCACTATGTATGCGCTGATGTGTCTTGAGATTACTCTGCTGACTAAATGATTTATTACATACATCACAGTAAAATGGGTTCTGCCAACTAGGTATGTGCTGATGTCTCTTTAGATAACTCTTACAGCTGAATGACTTATTACACCTGTTGCAACAAAATGGCCGCTCCCAACTATGTATGCGTTGATGTGCTATCAGAATTTGCTCTTGACTGAATGAATCTCCATACTCATCACAGGAATATCGTTGATCCTCACCATGTACGGGTTGAAGGTCATTCAAATTACTCTGAAAAATGAGAGCAAATAACATGAAAAATCCTAATAGGAAGAGAAATAAGTTTGAAGCCCCAGTACAGTGAGATGTTAAATCAGTAGGCGAGAGAGTGGTAACAGAGAGAGCACACTCCTCTGTGTGGTGTGTGTCTGAGTCCTTCAGCATGTATGGAGGTTTCTGAGTCAACAGAGGTTAAGCTGCACTGCCACTGTTTAACAAGTTCNAACATTCTTACATGTTTCGATTCTTACGGATCATCTTCAGAGGGTACATCAATACTTATTTGGAAACTATTATCACTACTACTATTGTCTTGCCATAAACAAACACAGGCTGATACTAAGAATCTCCTTCTCCTGATAGACAGGCGGCACAAGTTCAGCCCCCTTCAAGAAAGATGATAGAAGTGACACAAACCTACTTGGCTTATAAATTTTAACTTAAACAACAAAGTTTTAACTTCTTTAAAAGCTTTAATACCAGGAAAGCTGCTGTGATTGTGAAGAAAAAAATTGGATTTTGTGTATATTGAATATTCCAGGCATTGTGTGTGTGTGTGTGTGTGTGTGTGTGTGTATATGTAATTTAGCACTCAGAACAATTATTGTGATAGTAGCTTCCAAATAAGTATTGATATTCCCTCTGAAGATGATCCATAAGGATCGAAACATGTAAGGGTGTTAAGTTTTCAAGTAGTAAAACTTCTATAGTCACACTGGATGGAGTTGTTTTGTCTTTGTAATATATATATATATATATATGTGTGTGTGTGTGTGTGTGTGTATATAAAAGGACTCAAAAAGGATAGCATAGCGTCAGTTCAATAGACATGTACACCCTGATACCATGAGCAAATCCATATGAGTCATCTCCTAGGTTGCCACACAAGATTCCTTGACAGTGTAAACGTTTGGCTTTTGCCAGAAAATGGCCCTCACTTCTGCATGTGTAAAATGGTATTGGGCACACCGCAGTGTAGAAGCAGGAGTGAACGCCTTGAAACAGTTACATATGTATGTAAAATGTATACAGAATTATGCAGTCTACACAACAGTATTCTACATTTAAAGCAAGTAGACACTAGACACTAACATTTGGTTTTGTTGATCCTACATGTTTTGACCCCTATAATGGGTCATCATCAGGCGTACAATGATACCAGACTCAGCTGGTGAATTGCATTTAACAATTTACAACCAATTCTTCAATAAGGATCCTTACTGTGCACTTGAGTGTTATTAAATGCATAAATTGAATCTTTCAGTTAAAATTTTAAAATACTCAGACAAAAGATTTTAAAAATTATCGACTAAAGATTAAGACATAAAAATTAAAATTGTACTAAAATGGAAATTAAATATTTTGTGATATCTCTTTAAAACTTTGTGACCGCAACTTGTTGACATGATTTGATTTTCTGGTGGTAGAAGCGACAATAGTGTACGGTGCTTGCATATCAGGATCTTCTCACATGAGTTAGGTTGTGTGGTATTGATCTTATTATCCTCTTGTGGAACTTATGCTCGTTATTCTGTATGTCACCCAAGAGGTTGTTTATTCAGAGTCATCTGTAACAGTTTTCTAATTATAATAAGGAGAAACTTGTGAGTGTGTTGTTATTAAACTAGTTATTTGGTTAGTGTCCACTGTTTATCTTCTGTCAAAATTGCAACACTTTACTTTCTACACTTCAACACTACATGTTTTTGCCCCAAACAGCCATCTTCAGGTGTTTTTATGTTACAGATATTTTACTAAAACTGTGTTAAAAAACTGCTACACTGTTTTGATTTGTGTTGAAATCACACACTGTAGTCTTCTTTTTTATTTTTTAAGTAAAACGAGATAAAATCCTTTAAATTTCTGTTGCATATTATTTCACCTCACCTGGGGTGTTGTCATTTTTGTGAATGTATCTAGTTTTTCTCGGCAGTCTGGCCCTCACGTTCCTGGTCTACTTTCAGTTTTGACTGCCATATGTTCCTGGTTTGTGTGTGCTTCCTCCACAGTGTGTGGTGTTATGTGGGTATGTTTGTGTATAGTAGAGTGGTATGAGGTAGGGGGGACGGTACTGATCATGGTTGAAGAGATGAGGAAGGGGTGGGGTTATTTGGTGTGTGTGTGTGTTTTTACTAGAATGTCGAATATGGGATTATGCATTTCTGTAAATGTATCGTTCATCTGTAAACCTTCCTTTGTTATGTCTCATATATATAACATCTTTCTAATGTGTTGAGTTTGGGGCCTTCCTTTATATAATAATTTCATTCAGTGATTCAGTGATTCAGTATTGAGGGGGTGGGTTTCCCCATGCACCGCGACTTTTTGATAGTCTATTGTACGTCCCCCTTTTAATTTCTACAGTCTCTATCCCGAACTGGTACTGGTGCTCGCTATTAGCCCCTTTCTGCCAGCAAGGTTTCTACCCTCTACTTGCAGTGGTATCTAATAGTTAGTCCCTTTCTGTCAGCGAGGTCGTCCCTCCTCTGGCAGGGGTTCCTAGTCCCTTTCTGCCAGCAAGGTTTCTACCCTCTACTTGGCAGTGGTATCTAATACTTTAGTCCCTTTCTGTCAGAGAGGTCATCCCTCATCTGGCAGTGGTACTTAATACTTCCCCATCTACCGGAGGCATTGGAAACTACTTTGGGCGGGAAATGTTGGGCCTAATTTAGCTCAGCGGTCTCTTAAAGACATGAGGTCCTTTTACGTGCCGTAAATCTACGACACGGGACACACAGCTTAAAGTCCCTCCCGGAGGACTTGTTCCCTGAATTTTTCTGCCCTTAAAAATTCCACGACCTCCGCCGGGTTTTTGAACCCGCGTACCTTGAGTCATGAGGTGGGAACGTTACCCCTAGACTACGCAAGCCGCTTAATAATTTCATGGTCTGGTCTATTGTGCCAAATGTATACCCAGCTACCAAAATGTATTGTGCGAATATAAATATAAATGCTATCAGGACTAATAAACAACAATCTAAATTAATTTTTGCAGCCGATTTCTACAGTGTATCACTGAAGATGAGATTGACATCCAGAATTGACATTCTTTTCTGATGAAGCATGGGTTCACTTGCAGGTATACATAAATACGAGAAATTATTGCTACTGGAATTCACAGAATCCACATCTAACTCATGAAGTATGGCTCCATCAAGTGAAAGTTGGCGTCTGACCTGCTGTGAGGGCAAAGAGGATTGTTATACGTGCATTTTTTAATGGAACAATTAATTGTGAAAGATATGTGCAGGTCATTCTCAGACAATTCTTTCGAGAGTTACAAAAGAAGAAAGATTCTTTGCCTGGTTTCAGCAAGACTCAGCTACGGCCCACACTGCATGTACATCTATGTAGGCTTTGCCTGGTACTTTTGGGGACAGAAATATGAGCACTGGTATTTGGCAGGCACATTTACCCAACCTTAATTTTTAGATGTTTTCTTCTGTGGTTCTTCGCAGGACAAAGTTTAAAACACTAAACTTCATGAGGAAGAACTAAAAAAAAATATTCATATTGCAAACATTCTGGCACAACAGCTTTAACAGTTAATCAGAACCTCTTCTGCTGATCCAAGAAATGTCTACCTGTAGAGGGACAGCAGTTTCAACACCTTCTGTGCCTATGAATTGTACACTTCATTCCAAACATTACTGGCCACAGGCATACTGATTCACTGGCAAAATTTGTATGCGCCCTGCAGCCAGTGGTGCATCAGTTGCTGTGAACCAGCCGAGAAAAGTAAGAAACTCCATNCTATACATGACAAATGAATGGCAAGCACTGACGTAACGTGGCTGACTGCGCGTTCTGATAAAGCCAACTACATAAGTACGGCTAGGGTGAATCACGGCACTCAAGGACAAACATAGATAAGGCCTCTCAGCTGAGAGATACAGTGCGTGGACCTGCCAGAAGACCACACTTTTCTTGGGCCATTATCTCCGTAACCGTTCAACTTTGGACATAGGTGTTTTGGGTTATATCGGCATACTTTAACATAAGGAACACCCTCCCGAAGTTTGGTCCATTCCTCCTGGGACACCCTGTATATAGGAATTTTCTTTGATGTATATTAATAGCTTTATTTGTGTATATTCCACATCACCACAATTGCATCTATATTTCAGGATGTGTTGCCAATGCCAGTTTTTCACTATTGCCTTTTGTAGCTCTTACAAATTCTCTGTACACAATGTTCAGTCACCTTTCTGTCTAACCAAAAATAACAAAAAATCTGTCCTGACAATCAATCACCCGACACAAGAACTCCAACGATTTCGGGTATATTAAATTCACTTCAAACAAAGGGCAACAGGCAACATGTGTCTAATATGTGATACATTGTCACAAATCTTTAGAGGATCATTAGGTATCCTGTCACACATCCTGAACACAATGATACCGCTGTTATTACATGGATACAGATGGCACTGAAGACAGAAAACAAATGATAAACTTCAGCATTTATAGATCCTGGGAACTCTATGATGTAGTACCAAAGCACTGCTTAGTGGACTGGACAGACAAGGAAACCGTGAAGGATATTTTTTGCTGTGGAATTTACCACAAACCTTCAGTTTACACAAGATCTATTTTCATCTATATCAGATCTGTTTAACGAAAATGGGAGTGGTACATCACACACAACATTCAACGTACTACAGTCAGGAAAAAACCTTCAAAATCTAGTCAACAGTGCAGTGGAGTTGTTTCATGTGCGCAGAGAAGACAAGCGGCATTTCTGCACATTTGTGTCATCTGCCTAACAATGCATATACAGCTCACCTCAGGTTCAGCCTTTATTTCTCAAAATGTTATTGGGACAGGATCATCTTGATCTTCTGCATCTGAGACTGCCTCAGCTTTTATATTCATGGCCTGAACTGCATAATGAGGTGTTGGGTGTGTCTCACCATATGGACCCACTAAAGCAATCTCTGAAATTGTACAGTTCTGTAAAAACCATCACATCCTTCTCAGAAATGGATGCACAACACCACACATTAAACATCATATGCTTTCCTTGCTGTGGCAAGGAAAGCATATCACATCTAACTCATTCAAGCTGTTTTGTACACATGCTCTTCTCTACAGCTATCATGAGCACTAGAAAGTACTCGGTTCATAGCTTAGTGACCTTCCCGAGGAACTATCGGTCACTGCAGCTGTACAGATGCTCTTCTCTTCAGCTATCATGAGCACTAGAAAGTACTCGGTTCATAGCTCAGTGAAATTCCCGAGAAACTATGGGTCACTGTGGCAGTACAGATGCCCTTCTCTAGAGCTATCATGATCACTAGAAAGTACTCAGTTCATAGCTCAGTAACCTTCCCGAGGAACTATCCATCACTGCAGCAGTACAGAAAATATCTGCTTTTTTGGTACCAAAAACATCATAATGAAGAGCTCCACAACCTGTAACCTTCATTCACCAAGCATAATCATATGATCAAGTCAAGGAGGATGGACAGCTCATATAGAAGAGAAGAGAGGAAGTGGAATGGATATAGGATTTGCTGAGAAAGCCAGAATGAAAGAGACAAATAGGAAGACCTAAGCATAGGTGGGAAGATAACATTTAAATGAATCTTTAAGAGACATAGGATGGGGTGGTGTGGACTGGATTCAAATGGGTCAGGATAGTGACCTGTGACTGTTTTCGCAAACATGTCAATAAACTTCCAGGTTCTATACAATGTTGGGAAATTCATCAGTGGCCAAGAAACTGGTGGCTTCTCAAGGACTCACTCAGCTCCATGGAGTTAGTTATGGTACCTAAGGGCTCATTACTGTGGCCACACATACTCATCATGGCTCTGTATCCTAAGCCAAACAGACCCAGTACAAACCCTTCCAAATTATTTATTTCAAATCTATCTTAACAGCATCTCTCCATCTGCACTTAGGTCTCCCAAGTAGCCTGCTTCTCTTAAGATTTCTGTCCAAAATTTTGTATACATTTCTCTCTATTGCATGTGCGCTACATGACTTACCGACACCACTCTCCTACATAATATCCCAACCTTATCACCCAAGTGTAAGAAACTCTCCACATGGATTATGCAAAGAAACAGAAGCAGGTAAAAAAATATTTAGTTTCTTTGATGAAGAGAACTCACACATGAAAATAAAATTCTTGTCTGTGCACACAAGCATGACACACAATACTTTCTCTCACAGCATGAAATGTTTCTTCAGCTCCATACAGTACAATTCTTGCCACTCTTGTTGCAAGAGAATGCTGACTCTTTTGTAACCTTCATCACATGAAAGATATCTCGTGGGGTTCATTGGAATTAGCTTGCAAGAGTTCTAGTAATTTAAATTCTAAGTTCTAAGAAGTGTATCAGTAACTAACTGCATACAGTTCTGTCATGCCTAAGGATTTTTGCATGCTGTAGAATTTCTCTGAAACATTGTTCAATTTATGCAAAATTCAATTTCATCTGCATTAGAACTGCGTAAAAGTAAATTTCTAGAGACACTTCAGAAAAAGGCCTTCAAAGGCGAATCAAAAGCACAGTGGAGTTGTCCCATGTGCACAGACAGCCAGACAGATGGAGATGAGAAAGACAACTGGAATTCCTGCCTATCTGTGATATCTGCCTAACAGTGGATAAACAGAAGCATAAGCTCACCTCAGGTTCAGCTTTTACTTCCTGAACTTTTATTTGCACAGTATCCGCTTCCTCTTCTGCATCTGAGACTTCCTCATCTTTTACGTGGGCGTTCATGTTCTAAGGTCTCCGATTTTTTTCTCACACAATAATCATACAAACAATTTGAAACTTCTGTCACTTTTCAATGTAATCTCACTGCAGCTGTAAACCTTTTTCATAATGTCGACGCCATGATTCCATGGCCGCTGCGAATGCTTCTGTGGGTGTAGAAGTCCGTTTTGACCAATGGAAAATCACTGATGCAATAGCTGCACGACTGGTGAATGTTGTCACCACGGAGAGTGTCTTTCATCGTTCGGAGAAGCCAAAAATCGCTAGGAGCCAGGTCAAGAGAATAGCGAGCATGGGAAACCACTCCAAGTTTTTTTTCATGAAGAAACTGCTGCGTCGCGTACGCGCGATGCGCTGGTGCATTGTCTTGGTGATAGAGCACACGTGCAGCCTTTCCGACCGTTTTTCTCGCAGTGCTGGAAGGAGCTCGTTCTTCAAAACACCTTGGTAGGATGCACCTGTCACCTTAGGGCCCTTTGGAACGCAATGAGTAAGGATTATGTCATTGCTGTCCCAAAACATGGCCACCATCATTTTTTCAGCACTGGAGCTTGCCCGAAATTTTTTTGGATCCGGTGAGTCTGTGTGTTTCCATTGAGCTGACTGGTGCTTCGTTTCAGGATTGAAAAATGGCATCCATGTCTCATCCACTGTCACAATTGATGAAAAGAAAGTCCCAATTATGCCTTCATCATGTGTTAACGTTGCCTGGCAAATTGTCATGTGTGCAGCCTTGTGGTCATCCGCCAGAATTCGTGGCACCCACCTGGAAGACACTTTCCACATTCGCAGGTCTTCATGCAGGATTGTGTGCACAGATCCCACGTAAATTCCAACTTTGGAAGCGATGTTTTCCACACTCAATCGGCGGTCCTCCAAAACAACTTTCTCAACTCACTCAACTATGTTGTTAGACCGGCTGGTGCGAGGCCCAGATTTTTTTAGTTCGTTGTCACATGACGTTCGGCCTTCTTTGAACTGTCACACTCACAAAAGCACATTTTTCACATTCATGACACCATCATCACATGTTTCACTCAACTGGCGATGAATTTCAATGGCTGTCGCACAACGCAAGTGGAGAAAACGAATGATTACTTGCTGTTCTTCCAACGAAAACGTCGCCATTTTAGGTACCAAAAGCACTCCTCTCTCTCTCCACCACCACTAGAGTCTGTGTGCCGTACAGTGTTGTCTTCTCTGTCACGCATTCACAAAGAGTGTACACGTATTTTAAACTAAACTGCATGTGTCTATCTGCTCCCAGTCCTGAGAAAAAAAAATCGGATACCTTAGAACTTGAACGCCCCTCGTAGTAATGGCCATTATTTTTTCCTCCTCGGACACTGCACCACTGATCTCTGTCATAATCTGCTGTGCTAATGTCACTACTCTCAACATATTGTCGAGAGATGGACTGTTTACATGAGTAGCCTGAGATGACTCACCTGTTTTTTTTTTTTCCTGTACAAGGACTGGGAAGCTCGGTTTCGTGGTTTCTGGTTGAACTTCCACTGGAACTTGGCGAGTCTGAGGTCACTGCCCTTGCGATATGTTGCCTCCGAGCGCCGAGCTTAAGGAGACAAACATACCCACATATACAGATACCCCCCAAGCAAGTAGCCTAGACCGAACTGCTACAGCATAGCGAAACCATCAACACAGGGAGCAGCCCATACACATTTCATCATAAGAAAATGAAATATATGTAAGTACACATACATAATAAGCTAACAATTAATTTAAAAACAACACACTCTCAAGGTTTCTTATAATAATTAAAAAACTGTTACAGATCACTTTGAATAAACAGTCTGGTGGGTGACATACAGAATAACGAGCATAAGCTCCACAAGAGGACTGTAAGGTCAAGACCACACGACCTAACTCACGTGAGAAGATCCCTAAACGTAGGCGCCCCACACTATATTCGCTTCTGCACCAGAAAATCACGTCAACACGTAGCGGTCACAAAGTTTTAAATAGATATCACAAAATATTTCATTCCCATTTTAGTACAATAATAATTTTTATGTTTTAATATTTAGTCGATAATTTTTAAATTCTATCGTCTGAGTATTTTAAAATTGTAACCGTAAGATTCAATTTATGAATTTAAAAACACTCAAGTTCACAATAAGGATCCTTGTTGAAGAATTGTTTGCAAATTGTTAAATGCAAATCACCAACTGAGTCTGGTATTATTGTACGCCTGATGATGACCTATTATAAGGGTCAAAACATGTAGGAACAATAAAACCAAATGTTGATACGATAGTGTCTACTTGCTTTAAATATAGAATTTTGCCATATAGACGGCATACTTCTGTATATATTGTAACGTGTTTGCGTTACTGAAGACGCCGTAGAGATGGTTAATTGGTTTATTTAACAATCTTCAACTATCGGCTACACTTAATTATCACAACGTTACGGGTTTCCACAGTTTACAAACCCTACAACAAAATCTCTTAACACTGTCTTCAAGAGTCTTCAAGTATTAATAATGCGGGAGCTATACAAGTCTCCCTGAATTACACTCTCCAGATATGACTGGTTATCACTGGTTATCGCACACGCGGCTGTAGCTCTGTTTCAACTCGGCGACTGTTACTTTAGAACTGACTGTGAATAGCCTTCGCTGCGTCTTATGTAGCCTCGATCGGACAGTTGTTGCCTGGTGCCTTGTTGCTAGCCACGCTGTCCGGAGTTGTTGACGGCTGCCTTGCATAGTTACCAGGTTAACGGGGCTCGGCTATCTTCGGCTCCGCTCGGCTCTCTTCGGCTCCGCTCGTGACGTCACCGCTCATAGCTGCCAGGATGCGGGGTGATTACTCGCCTATTACGCGAGCGTTACGTTACCGCTACGTGCAGCTGGGGAGGTAGGGGTCAACATGCCACAATATTTTATGTACATATGTAGCTGTTGCAAGGATATGGCAATCTTGCTTCTACACAGTGTGGTGTGCCCAATACAATTTCAGATATCCAGAAGTAGTGGCCATTTTCTGGCAAAAGCCAAACATTTACATTGTCAAGGAATCATGTGTGGCAACCTAGGAGATGAATCATATGGATTTGTTCATTGTATCAGGTTGGACATGTCTATTGAACTGACACTATGCTATTCTTTTTGATGCCTTGTACACACACACACACACACACACATTATATATATATTTTTATTGTGACGTGTTGCGCAACGGTAATAGGCAGGTCAACATCCTCCCCCACCGCCAGCGGTGACGTGCCGAGCGGAGCCGAAGTTAGTCGAGTCCCAGCATCCCGTAACTATGCAACGCGAGTCAACAGCGGTGACGTCACCAAGGGATACCGCGGTTGCTAGGCAGCAGTAAACAACTCCGGATGTGTGTTGTTGTGTAATTTGGAGTGTGTGATACAGGGACACTTACATAGCTCCCCTACTGTAAACGTGTAGACTACTGACGACAGAGTGAATTGATTTGCCAATAAGGTTATAAATCGTGAAACCCCGCAACAGTGTAAACAGATTATTGCGATTAGGGTTATAAAGTGTTAAACCCCGCAACTGTGTGATAATTAGGGACCGGATTTTAATGCAAATGCATATTTCTTTCTTGCAACCAGAAAGTATGCTCGTTTGGATATATGAATTACTTCATTTCTTAAATTTTGGACATGGTTTGATGGTGCATATAAATGCATATTTTGCCTGTTTTATGAATAAGCATCATATTTTCGNATTGTGTAATTGGGAGCGTGTGATACAGTGATACAAAGCTCCCCTACGGTAAACGTGTAGACTACTGAAGACAGAGTGAACTGATTTGCGCATAGGGTTATAAGTCGTGAAACCCCGCAACAGTGTCGACAGATTAATGCGCTTAGGGTTATAAAGTGTGAAACCCCGCAACTGTGATAAGTAAGTGTAGCCGTTATTTGTAGATTGTTAAATAAACCCAATTAACCATCTCTACGGCGTCTTCCGTAACGCAAAACACGTTACATTGGTGTCAGAAGTGGGATCAGTAACGCAAAACACGTTACAATATATATTTTTAAATTTTATGTTTTTAATTATGGTCGTGTGCATACAATTTTTCTTTTCCGCGTTAGAATATGTTGCATATTTGACCCAACATTTCGTCAAGATTCATGTTTCTGATGCAATACCCAGGACGGGACTTCCTCGATCCCTGTACTCGTAACGTGCCTCATCCGTGTACCATCAAAGTGGCCGCAAAGAGATTAGTCGGAAGCGTCCGCATGTAGCCGCTATCAACGTAATACTATTCAACCGATAAGGGACTTATTTATTTCCGAAGTCTCCATAAGGTTCGTTACGCTTCTTCATTTGAAGCTGGGGGGCCATTCACATTAGTGGTGACTAGTGTGTAGTTAAGTTTGTTTAGCGTTCTGTAGTAATGCCGAAAGTGAAAGTAAGTCAGAAAACTAAATTACAGATGTATCAGCGGGAGTTCGAAGGAGAGATGATAAGTAGGGATAACGAAATTCTTTATTGCCGAGCGTGAGAAAACGGTTGTGAAACACGCTTTCAAGTGCTTCAGCATTTGAACACTAATACTCGTATACACAAAGAGAATATTTAAATTAAATCCACGAAAAGTGCTCCTGCTCAAAAATTGCTTAGTAAATTTTCTAATAATAGTTTTTCAGTTTTCCTTTGATTTCTGCGAAGCCTATTTAGCGGCAGATATTCCGCTGTGGAAACTACGTAATCATACTCCGAGAAACTTCATAGAGAAGTATACACAGTGCAAAGTGCCGGATGAATCTACTGTGTGCATTAATTACGTGAAGCAGTGTTACGATCTTACAACTGAAAGCATTAGAGATAAGATTCAAGATAATTTTATGTGGGTATCAATCGACAAAACACAAGATTGTGAAGGCCGGTTTATTGCAAATTGTATAGTTGGATCCCTTAATAAGAATGAACAATCTACCCCATATCTTCTTGCGGTAGAGCAATTTGAAACCACAAATAGCTCCGCAGTTTCCGAATTTTTATGAATTCCATGAATTTACTATGACCGAATGGCACTCAGTATGACCGCGTACTGCTTTTGTGACTGATGCCGCAAGTTATATGATGAAAGTCGGTACTGCTCTTAAAGTTATATTTCCAAACATGACACATTTGGCTTGCCTTGCCCATGGGCTGCACCGTGTTGCAGAAACAATTCGTGCAAATTTTCCGCTTGTTGACAAGTTGGTGCCTTCTGTGAAGAAGGTATTTGTTAAAGCGCCATTCAGAAAAGAAGCCTTTAAAGCAATATCACTGAGCGTTCCACTTCCGCCAGAACCAAATTTAATTAGCTGGGGCAAGTGGCTGTGTGCAGCGAGTTATTATACCGAACATTTAGAAACAAGTAGGAATGCCGTGAATACATTTGATCCCAAAAGTGTAGCATAATTTCAAATTGCCCAAGATGTACTAGAAAACTCAGAACTAGAAACTAATCTTTCCTATATATCTGCTCACTTCTCTCATCTTCCATCCGCCATTTCCTTACTGGATGCAAGCAATAGTATTACTACTTTGTATCAGTCATCAAGTGTGTTCAAAACCACAGTTTCCAAATTGAATTTGGTTCCTGAAGAGTTGGTGAAGTAGTAAAGGAAAAAGTACACAGCATTCTTTCAAAAAAAATCCAGGATATGAAGAAATTTGTGAAATTGAAGAACTATTAGCCGGTAAACATACTGAACTGCCAAGTAAAAAATCATTAACGGTGGAGCAAATAGCGGCTTTTGTACATGCGCCACTAAGTTCCTGGGAAGTGGAAAGAACGTTTCCCGCTATAAGGACATCTTACGAGACAATAGGAGGTGACTAACTATGGAAAACCTAAAACATTTAGTAATTTTGAACTGCAACAGAAGAGAAGTTGAAAGTTCGGAGAGCTAAATGTGAGTACCATTGGTTTTTTAAATTTGTAATGAAATAAGTTGGCTTTGTTGCATGATTTGTATTTAAGTATATCTTTTCATTGCAAGTGAATCGTTCAGTGATTACATAAAATGAATTTAAATATTGATTTGTTGGTCTTAAAATAATGTAAAATCAATTTTAATATTTCGTATAAATTTTTATGTCCATATNTACACACTTTCACTCGTAACACGCCGCTGGCTAGATTCCAACTCCGCTCGCAAGATGCTGCCGTGAGAACTGTTGATAACACACTCGGCGACTGTCACAGTACAACTGACTGTGAATAGCCTTCGCTGCTCCTTATGTAGCCTTGATCGGACAATTGTCGTCTGGTCCGTGTTGCTAACCACGCTGTCCGGAGTTGTTGACTGCTGCCTAGCAACCGCGATATCCCTCGCTGACGTCACCGCTGTTGATCCGCTTTGCATAGCTTCAAGGTCGCGGGGACTCGGCTAACGTCGGCTCCGCTCGGCTCACTTCGGCTCCGCTCGTGACGTCACCGCGCGTTGCGCGTTGCATAGCTACCAGGATGCGGGGTGATTACTCGCCTATTACGCGAGCGCTACGTTACCGCTACGTGCAGCTGGGGAGGTAGGGGTCAACATGTCACAATATATATATGTAAATGTTCGTTTGTTAGCCCTCGAAAATCTCCTAAAGTTCTTCAGCGATTGCTTCGAAATTTTGATACAACGTTGCATCCGAATGAGCGCGTGTTTTTATATACCTATTATATAGATGTCACATCTGTGACAGGTAAAAACATGCTTGTTTTGAAAAACAGAATTGGAATTTGGAATTCAGAAGAGTCGCCCCTATGGAAACGCTAGAACAGACCGTTGCATAGGAAGTAACAATAGCGATACTGTATCGACTCTCCACGGTTACGACGAATACACGGAGCGTTCGCACAGAGACAACGCAATAACAATGGGTCGTTGCGTATGAATCGCGGAATCAACAAAGCAGCGTTTCCGCGGTTATGACAAAGGCTCATTTGCATAGCAGCTGCCGAGGGTATAAAAGGGGGTTGATTTCATTCGCCCAGTCAGTCTTGGAATAGCTGCCGCAGAAGAAGGTTGGAACCTATACGCCAAAAGATACAGAAGTAATGGCCGAGAGATTGTGTAACCAGTAACTATAATACTGCAAGTGGCGATAATTGTAAAGTGTGCAAGTGAATTACAATAGAGATTCGCTATAATTAATATGGTGTAAAGTTATTTGTAGCGTGACATAGCCAAACACACTACATGCATTACTGGCGCGTGCAACACGTCACATCCACATCAAATTCGTGCATTGTTTGGAATCATACTGACCGCCTGCTCTCCTTCATCTCCAACAGAGTTAAGGGAGAAATATAAATCGCACATGGCTGAAATATTTTTCCCTCGAATACGCAAGGAAAATTCCAATATGAACATGGATTTCACAGCAGAAATCTGCAACGAAGTGTTGATAAAGATTGAAGATTTGTGCGAACAAAGTTCTCAATCAATTGGGAATGCCATCACCGAATCGATCTGCTGCTGCTTCGTTCAATGTAGAATTGCGTCGTGAACAAAATTACAACACGGTTGATCTTTTGCCGTATGTGCAATCAAATATTCCTAAGCTAAGGCTTGAGCAAAAAGGCATTTACGATCAAATATTGCAAACTGTCAATAACGGGGTTGCAGAATTCTTCTTCTTAGATGCGCCAGGAGGAACTGGTAAAACGTTCCTAATTAGATTGATTCTGGCAGCAATTCGATCCCAAAATGACATAGCGTTAGCTCTTGCGTCGTCCGGAATAGATGCGACATTGCTACCAGGTGGAAGAACTGCTCATTCCGCTTTGAAATTTCCATTGAACATGCAATTCATTGAAACTCCCACGTGCAACATTTCCAAAGGATCAGGCATGGGAAGGGTATTGCAGAAATGTAGACTTATTGTTTGGGATGAATACACAATGGCGCCCAAAAAATCGCTCGAGGCTCTTCATCGATCATTGCAAAATTTGCGTGGAAACATCAGACCATTTGGGAACCCATTAGTATTGCTTGCAGGAGATTTCAGGCAAACATTACCTGTAATTCCTCGATCGACACCAGCGGACGAAATAAATGCTTGCCTGAAATACCCTTCTTTGTGGCGAAACGTAAAGACGTTAAAATTAATTACAAATATGCGTGTCCAGCTGCAAAACTGTCGATCAGCTGAGATATTCTCACATCAATTGCTGGAAATTGGGAACGGAAATGTGCCGGTTGATCTGACTTGACTCGTTGCCTCATAACTTCTGAAATTTAGTGATGTCAAAAGAAGAATTGTAGAAAAAGTATTTCCCACNACATGTCACAATATCATTCAGTCTAACATTCACTGCGAGGCAGTCACATACAAGTCCGTCGACACTCTTGTGGAAGCAGATGAAGCGGTTAATTATCCAACAAAATTTTTGAATTCACTCGATCTGCCACAGCAACGCGTGACCGGGTACAGCTAGTATATATATAGTGCCATGTTGCGCAACGGAGGACCTCTACCTCCCCAGCGGCACGTGGCGGTAACGTAGCGCTCGCGTAATAGGCGAGTCATCACCCCTCCACTCTCCCCGCGGTGACGTGCCGAGCGGAGCCGAAGTTAGCCGAGTCCCCGCAACCTGGTAGCTATGCAACGCGGGTCAATTGCGATGACGTCACCAAGGGATATCGCGGTTGCTAGGCAGCAGTCAACAACTCCTGTGACGGGGCACGCAACAGACACCAATGCGGCTATATAAGGGAATTGCACAGCAGCTACGAGTCAGTTATAAGGTGGCCATCGCCGAGTTCAGTAGTAGTCGAGTCAGTGTGTTATCAACAAGTTCTCAGTTCGCAAATTACGAGCTACAGACGCGTGTGCGAGAATCAGTGATAGTTCGTGATAACCAGTTATATTTGGAGTGTGTAATTCAGCGAGACTTGTATAGCTCCCGCACTATTAATACGTGAAGACTCTGGAAGATAGTGTTAAGAGATTTTGTTGTAGGGTTTGTAAACTGTGGAAACCCGTAACATTGTGATAATTAATTGTAGCCGATATTTGTAGATTGTTCAATAAACCAATTAACGATCTCTACGGCGTATTCAGTAACGAAACACGTTACAATATAGTCGTTGGTGTCTCCACCTTATTGTGGTGAGGGGGTTTGAGTATGCCAAGGACCCTGAGAGCTATACCAGCGGTAGCGTAGCTACTGGCAGGGCCTCCCTTGCTGGACAGGTCAAAGGGTAGGCATCAGGCGAAGAGAGACACCAAAAACTGATGCCGGAAGCAGCGTCATCAGCAGCGACTTGAAGCACAGAGCAAATGATGCTCGAGATGGTTCAAGTTCGTATAGCAACGGGCGTGACCAAAGTGGTTTGAACGGCTGTTGTACTGCGATGTGGAAAGCAAATGGAGAAACTACCACATTATCACATCTCCTGGATAGTCTCTTTCCAAAAACTGAGATTCCAAGTTTGCGAGATGTTTTCCCTGGAGACAAAACAATCCAGAGGTAAACTACTCCCCCAATCGGATCTCCGGTGGGGGAGTGTTTCTAAAGGAAACGTTATGCAGGTGTTACGACAAGAAAAAGTGCGAAGATCAGAAGGAACATCACGGCTACATGATTGGAACATGGAATGTAACGACCTTGAATCAAGCAGGCAAATTGGATAATTTGAAAACAGAAATGCAGAAGAATGAGGTGTCTGTTTTAGGTGTCAGCGAAGTGCGGTGGAAAGGACAAGGTGAAATAAGAAGTGGTCATTATACGGTGTATTATTCCGGAGGTGAACGGGCTGAAAGAGGTGTGGCAATAGTGGTGCATAAAAGTGTAGTGAGGAGTGTTTCAAGAAGATTGCTTGTAATGACAGAATTATTGCTCTGAAGTTAAAGGCGGAACCAGTAGATATACTGATTATGCAAGTGTATATGCCAACATCAGAGTATGAAGATGATGAAGTGGAAAATGTGCATGACACAATTGAAGAAATTCTTCAGGAAGATGGAAGAGGACACACAAACAACATCATATTGGGAGACTGGAATAGCATTGTTGGAGATGAACCATATCAGAATATTATTTGATCACATGGACTAGGGAGACGGAATCACAGGGGTCAAATGCTTATTGACTTTTGTGAAAGAAATGGACTGATTGTCACTAACACTTGGTTCAAGAAGCCAAAGAGAAGAATTTACATATGGAAGGCACCTGGGGATTGGAGGAGGCATCAGCTGGACTACATCCTCGTGGAACATCGATTCAGAAACAGTGTGAAGGACGTGAAGACGATTCCTGGGGCAGATATTGACTCTGACCACAACTTACTGGTTGCCAAGTTCCGAACCAGGTTGAAAAAAATATAAGATTTCAAAAGCGCAGACCCACATGGGATTTGGAGAAGTTATATGCTCAAAGATAAAGCGTGCAAGAGACCCTAGAAGAGAAACTCGGTGCAAATGAAGGTGAAAGCGGAAATGCTGAAGCGCAGTGGAGCAATATAAAAGAATGCATGTTAGATACTATCAGAGATTTGGTTTGTAAAGTTGAGAAGATAGCAAGAGAACCATTNGATTCAAAATGTTGGCATCGAAGACTCCCAGGGGAATAGAATAGTAGATCAGAGGCAAGTGCTGAAAATTTGGGAAAAGTATATTACAGAACTATATGATCGACCTAATCTAATCAGCCAGAAACCTTAGAAGTTGAACCCGAAGAAGAAGTAGATACAGACGGGAAAGGACCATATGTTTTACAAAGTGAGTTGGAAAAAGCTATCAAGGAAATGAGGAAGAGAAAGGCTACAGGAAATGATGATGTACCTGGAGATGTGCTCAAGTTACTGGGAGAAGGTGGTTTGAAAACACTGACAAAACTAATAAACACCATATATGAAAGTGGAGAGTGGCCCAAGGACTTTACAGAAGTTACGATTGCCTTAAAGAAAAAAACAAAAGTTACAAAATGCAGCGACCATTGCACAATAATCCTAATTGCACATACGGCAAAGGAAACAGCAAAAATACTTAAAAGAAGAATTGAAAGGAAAATAGAGGGTGTAATTGGAGAAGATCAGTTTGGATTTAGAAGCGGAAAATGAACCAGGGATGCAATTGGGATGATGAGAATTAGAGCGGAACAAACTTCGGAGATAGATGAAGAACTGTGTGTTTGCTTCATAGACTGGCAGTAGACATTTGACCAAATTAATGCAGATCCTAGAAGAAAGAGGTATCGATTGGCGTGAAAGAAGATTGATTAGGAAATTGTATATGGATCAGAAAGTTAAGAGTACGACTGGACAGAGGGGAGGCAGGAAGTGCGCAGATTGGAAGAGGAGTTCGACAAGGATGCTGTTTATCACCAATTCTGTTCAACTTGTACAGCGAATGCCTTACCAAGAAAGCTCTGGATGGGCTCGGAAACTTCAAAGTAGGAGGGCAAATTATTCAAACTGTGAAATATGCAGATGACCTTGTGTTAATGGCTAAGGAAGAAACTGTGCTACAGGGCATGATTGATAGACTAATTGAAATTGGAAGGTGCTATGGCATGGAAATGAATGTGGAAAAAACAAAAGTAATGAAAATTTCGAGACAAACAACCCCAGTCCAATAAAGATATAACAAAACAACTGGAGAATGTGAAATGTTTTAAATATTTGGGTAGCTTGTTAACAGATGATGGAAGATGTACTAGTGAAATTAAATCCAGGATTGCCATGGCAAAAACTTCATTTAGCAAGAAGAATCCTTTTACCGGCAAATTGGACTTAAATTTTAGGAAGAAACTAGTGAAATGCTACATTTGGAGCATAGCTCTGTATGGGGCTGAAACATGGACACTTAGGGAAATAGTTCAGAAACATCTGGAAAGTTTCGAAATGTGGTCCTGGAGAAGGATGGAGAAGATCAGTTGGACCGATTACGTGAGAAATGAAGAAGTGTTAATTAGAGTAAGTGAGCAAAGTAATATCTTACACGAAATAAGAAAATGGAAAGCTAATTGGATTGGTCATGTTTTACGCAGAAACTGCCTTCTAAAAGAAGTTATCGAAGGAAAGATAGAGGGGCGGATAGAAGTGACAAGAAGACGAGGAAGAAGACGTAAGAAGATGCTGGATGACCTTGGGGACAGAAGAGGATACTGTCATTTGAAGGAGAAAGCTCTAGATCGCATTAAGTGGAGGTATTGTTTTGGAAGAGACTGTGGACCTGTCGTCTTGACTGATTATTGATGATGATGATGATATATATAGTCCCATGTAGGGGGTTTTGCCGGGCCATATTCAGCCCTTCTTAGTATCCTTTTTTAGTTCACCCTTTATTGTTATTTCATTCTAGGAGCCTTTACACTCTTAATTAGATGCATGTCCATCCTTACAAATATTTAATTTTGTTTAATTTGGAATTTGTTAAACAGTAACAGTGCAGCATAACTTCTGTTGAATCAGAAACCTCCATACATGCTCATGGACTCAGGCACACACCAAACAGGGGTGTGTGCTGTCTCTGTCCCTCCCTACCACCACTCTCGGGCTTACTGATTTAACATCTCACTGTGCTGGGGTTTCACGCTTTTGTGTATTTCTCTTCCTGTTACAAATTTTCATTTTATTTGCTTGAATGAACTTCAACCGATACATGGTGAGGATCGACAATATTCCTGTGATGAGTGTGGTGAATCATTCAGTCAGGAGGTAATTCTGAGAGCACACCGACTCATGCATAGTGGGGAGCAGCTGTTTTGTTGTGATGTAAGTGAAATGTCATTCAGTCAGTTGAGTCATCTGAAGAGGCATCAGCATACATACAGTGGGGAGAGGCCATCTGTGATGTATGTAATAATTCATTCAGTCAGCAGAATGATCTGAAGAGACATCAGCGCATACATGGTGGGGAGAAACCGTTTTGTAGTGATGTATGTAACAAGTCATTCATTCAGCAGAGCAATCTGAAGAAGCATCAGCTCATACATAGTGGGGAGAAGCCGTTTTGTTGTGATGTATGTAATAAGTCATTCAGTCAGCAGAGCCATCTGAAGAAGCATGAGCGCATACATAGTGGGGAGAAGCCATTTTGTTGTGATGTGTGTAAGAAACCATTCAGTCAGCAGAGCCATCTGAAGGAGCATCAGCGCATACATGTTGATGTTGATATCTGTTATGGATTGGTCAGTAGAATACAAACTACACTTTATTGGACATTGCAGATGAGATATCTGTTTGCGGGATGTTTGGTATATTAATTATATAAAGAAAATTAAATAAAGGTGGGTTGATTCTGCCTGTGGAGAAATGAAGTAGAACAGAGAATTTAATTGAAAAGATAAAAAATGACTTGCTTACATCGCTTCATTGTGAATATCAGCAGAGAAACTGAGCGGTCTGTCATGAGATCAGAAAAGAAAGTGATTTGGTACTGAGGCACTCCTTTTTGCTTTAGGTCTCTTTTGCCTTAGAGGGAAAGAGTAAACTGAAAATCGTGAAGTAAGTTTCAGTGTAATTACACAATTCTTTAATAAAATTAAATTTTATATTCGTTGTTTACATTCCCTACAGTACGGGCAATACATTTTTAAGATCAGGCAGCGATTAAACAATTAACGTTATTTTACTACATCTACATCACGAGCATCCTATACAATTTTATACAAAAAGAAAAATATAGACTATTCCAATTTGTCTGTGGCAACGTAACGTAATTACAAAACCAACAACTGATTTGATGATATAAAACATCAACTAAAATTTTATTCTTGTTTTATGCTATAACTTCTGTTTTATGTAATCGGATTAATTGAATTATTTTCGTCAAGTGTTTTATATGATCAATAGTATTTTATCCAGTTTAATACAGCTAAAGAACAGGCAATGGGACACCTACAAGGAAACCCTTACCTGTTACAGCAAAGACATATGGAAAGCCAAGCGATCCTCATGGAGAAGGCACTGCCAGGAGATCAATGATGTACTCATGAGAAACATGGCCAAACGGGACCAACAAGGTCAGCACGATTAAGCTGCCTAACGGCCAGTATACTCAAACAGAAAGGGAGACACTGAACGAATTATTATGGGTTCACTTTGTAATGCCGCATCTGCGTTACGTCAGAGGGTTCCCCCCCTTCTTACTACCTACCCCCTTCCAATATTCCACTTCCTGGTTCCCGTCGGCTGAGGTCCACCGCGAGTGTTCCATTCTGTTGTGGGAGCTTGAACTGTTCAGTCGATTCACCCTTCTCCTGGTCTGTAGGACTGTGATATGTTGATTGTCAGAGGCCTATTGCCTCCAGGGACTTACATTGTATTCGCATTTATTATTTAATATATATATTATAATTTGATATATTCGTTATAGTGTCTTTGAGTTGGTACGTCCTACCAGAAAACCAACTTTCGGTCTTCAAGACCTTTTCACGTTTCAAAGTGGTAGCAGAGAGTGGTTTGGTTTTTGGGAACTACTGGTCGTTGCCCTAGTTTTCTTGCAGTTGTTTTCATTGTGACTACAGAGCCAGTAGTGCCTGAGTGCTTGCACAGGGACGAGCTAGAGTATGAGCTTGCCGTTCGAGGCGTTCCTATCAAGGGTTTGATTGTGGCTGCACTGAGAGCGTTGTTCAGGACCTCGCGCGATGTTGAAGTGAAAGCCGAGCAGTTCATCACTACGAAAGGTTTGAAGGATATGCCAATTATTCTTTTCTTTTGTAAGGATACATTTTTGCAAATCAAAGTGTTGGTGGAAAACACGGACAGTTCCCCTGTTTTCGATGATTTCCCCTGTTATTTACATAGATTTGCCCATCTTGGTACACGGCTTCGCCATCTGTTCCAGTTTAGGAGAATACCACCCAAGTTGGAGTCTTCCGCCCTGGCATTGCGTGAGCAAGTGCAGTCACTTTCGGCAGAAATCAACAGCAATTTGCAGAGCGAGGAGCATATAACACACGCAGTCACAGGAGCAAGACGCAACACAGAGCACAATACACGATAGTGAAAGAGTGCTCCAACAGAAGATGATAGACGTGACTCGCGTAATGAAACACGACGTAGGAATGAAATATCCTGTACAATTTTAATATTTTAACACTTAACATTTATCAGTATATATGATAAATATATATTTGAGTTATTTTAGTATGTATAGACAAGGCATGCAATGAACTAGTTTGTCATGGATTGGATCAGCACCTGAAGATGGTACTTTTGTGCTGAAACATGTAGTGCGAGTGAGAAGAGGGGATAGATGAATGTATGCACTAGAAGACAGATAAAATAAATCATGGACCTATCTTCATTCAAATTTAATGTCCAATACTTGAAGGAAAGCCAGAATTTCATTGCGGATGCTTTGTCACCAATGTATGATACCCCTGTTGATATCCCCGTATGTCCAATGGTTTTAGATTTCCCTATGCTGTTTAAAGTTATTACCAACCACCAGAACGCTGACCCAGTGCTCAGCCCCATCATTCGCAAATTTATGGCTGGGGAAGAAGTACGAGGATATTCGCTGATGGTGTACTTTATTGTAAGGACCGTTTCGACGGTAAGCCAAAAGTGGTAATTCCCGGAATTCTGGTACCCGCTCTGTTTGCGTACTTCCATGACTCTCCTTGCGGGGGTCATTTAGGAGTATGTAAGACTTTATGGAAGATTCGCCAGTCGATTATATGGAAGGGGGTGGACGCCGATATCGCTGGGAGAGTTCGGTCATGTCAGCTCTTTGGGCTCAGTAAGCCCACCCAACACGGTATGTTGGCGTAGGAAGTGGCAAGCCAGCCGATGGAGAAATTGTTCACCGATTTTGTGGGTAATTTTCCCCGATCTAGATCGGGTAATACCCATGCCTTGGTCTGCGTAGATGCTTTTACTAAGTTTGTGTGGATTTCTCCGTTTCGGGCAGCGTCTACCGCAACGACTACTAGGGCATTGGATAGAATTTTCTCCACTTTCGGCATCCCCCGAGACAATTGTTTCTGACAATGCCACCCAATTTACATCTCGTATCTTTCGGAATTTCTGTTTTACCCGGGGAATTAAGCATGTTACCACCACTCCCCACTATCATCGGCCTTTCCATGCTGAGAGGTTTAATAGGAATTTGTGTGCCGCACTAATTGCCTACCATCACCAGGACCATTGAAAGTGGGATGAAAATCTCTCATGGCTCCAGTTTGCCTTTAATTCTGCTCGCCATGAATCCCACAAGGCAACCCCCTTCAGTCTCATTTTTTCTTTTACACAGAACTCACCACTGGCTAACCTGTGGTCCATCAAGGATTTACTTCCTGACCATCCGGATGGACTTTCCATTCAGGAGCGATGGAAGGCCGCGAGGAGAAATCTCCAGTTTGCTCATGCGGTAGTCCGGCGGAATTACGATCGCCGTCGCCAACCACCCCCCTTTTCAATTGGAAGCCGGGTCTGGCTCCGGAATTATCCCCAAAGTAAAGTAACGGATAAGGTTGCTGCTAAGTTATGCCCGAGGTATAGGCGACCGTTCACCTTGGTCAAGTACACTTCGCCAGTTTCGGTGCAGTTGGCAGACAGTGACGGCCACAACAGAATCCGGGCTCACGTCTCGCAGTTAAAGGCAGCGTGAGAACCGTACTCTNTATGTGTGTTAAATTGCTGATCAGCATAAGTATGTATGAGGGTGAGAGTGTGTGTGTGTGGGGATCCCCAGAAAACTGTATAGATATTACACCATTCAATGGNAGAAGGAAGCTTGCGATGTGTCTAGATTGTTTTGTGTCCTTCTACAAACCTAAGTATCGTATTGTCTGTTCTGGTAAGCACAGGCACTGATGTGTGGTTTCATATAAGGGATGTACTCTGATATGTATATTTACTCCGAGGTATTAATGATGTATATTTTGAGCCGTGGACACATACTTTGATGTATTCCTATATACACCCATTTACTCGGAGGTATTAAAGGTGTGTTATTGTACAGTGAATGTCACAGAGAAATTGGTATATTCATATACAATATATTTAGGCATTGGTGTACACTCTATCAATGGACCTTCGGCTAGTCATGTGTCTTGTCTAACAAGTATGTATATGCTATTTATATATATATATATATATATGTTAAATTGCTGATCAGCATAAGTATGTATGAGGGTGAGAGTGTGTGTGTGTGGGGATCCCCAGAAAACTGTATAGATATTACACCATTCAATGGATGTATTGTATTGGAGAGGGTGGGTTTCCCCATGCACTTAGACCAACTGTTGGTCCATTGTGCGTCCCCCTATGATATTCTACCAGTCTCTATTCCCTACCGGTACTGGTGCGTGCCATCAGTCCCGACTCAGCCAGAGTGTTCGGCCTCTACTGGCTCAGCGGTATCTCGATGCTTCCCCCATCTATCAGAGGCGTTAGAGACTACTATTGGGCGGGATATGTCCTGATTTTGGCTCAGTGGTCCCCTTGGGACATGAGGTTCTTTTACGTGCCGTAAAGCTATGACATGGGACCCACGGCTTAAAGTCCCTCCCGGACGACTTGTTCAGTGAAATTTTTCGCCCTTAAAAATTCCACGACCCCCACCGTGTTTGAACCCGCGTATCTTGAGTCACGAGGTGGGAATGTTACCCCTAGACTACGGAGGCCGCTTTTCAATAGATGTTAGACAATTGTATAGATATTTCACAATTCAATAGATTTAAGGCAATTGTATATTAGTATATTCACCTCGTTATTTTTGTTCCTTTTCTGACTATTGTAAATATTTATGTTAATTCTCATTTTCATTTAAGTGTGTTAACAGATGGATGCTTGCAATGGACCATCCCTTCTTTCATTTACATCCTACTTACCTTCCTCCAGCCCTATGCTAAAAGATATAAAGGACTAATTCATCTTCGGAAGGGACGATTCGCAGGACTATTATCTTCTCCAGCGGAGAAAATGTACTACTGTCTCTGTAGCAAAGTGACATCAGTCGGCAGTGAGCGTCATCTATAGAGGTGGGACTGAACTAAACCGGTGAACGACCCGATTGCTGCAGGCTTTGCTGTGACAAGAGTTGGTGCCGCGTATGTTAGAGTGGTGGCCGCGGACACCTATTAGCACTTTTGGTACAGAGTGCGGACTGTGGCATCGAGTGTATCTACACTAGTTGATCGTTGTGAGCACGCCCAGTGCGGGACTTATGTAGGTGTGTTACGGTCACCTGATATTATACACCATCGGTATGCAACCCACCGCTCCTGCCGTCAGTAATCAGCAGAACCCCCCTTCAACCTAGCGTCACCCCCATGGGTGAATTTGAGAGGGGGAGGATGTAACGCCGTGTTTGCGTTACGTAAGAGGGCGTCCCCACCCCCATCCAATGTTCCACTTCCTGGTTTCCGTCGGCTGAGGTCCACCGCGAGTGTTCCATCCTGTTGTGGGAGCTTGAACTGTTCAGTCGATTCACTCTTCTCCTGGTCTGTAAGATTGTGATTGGTTGATTGTCAGAGGCCTATTACCTGCAGGGACTTACATTGTATTCGCATTTATTATTTAATATACATATTATCATTTGATATATCTGTTATAGTGTTTTTGAGTCGGTACGTCCTACCCATAAACCAAATTTCGGTCTTCAAGACCTTTTCACGTTTCAAATTTCCTGATTCAAAACTGATTGATAATTTGGATGGACAGTGTCAGCAAAACCTGGGCACTTACCAAAGTAAAACAAACAGGGTAGACTGGAACCTGGCCAAAGTCATAATTAACCAATCAAAACTCAAATGGGAACTGAACACCTTCAGACCATTTAAGTCAGCTGGAATTGTACCGGCACTTTACCGTCAAGGGGTAGAACTCTTAGTCCACACCTATGCCGCATACATAGAGCCTGCATGACCTGGAGGCAAGATAAGGTGACGTTTATTCCAAAGCCCGGGAAACTTGATTATACCGAGACTAAGGCTTATCGTCCTATCAGCCTGTCGCCTTTCATTTTGAAAACAATGGAGAAATTAGTGGATAGGCATATCAGGGACGGGGTATTGAGGACATATCCTCTACACCGAAACCAACACGCCTACCAAACTGGTAAAACTACTGAAAGTGCACTAAACAACGTGGTAACACACATAGAAAGTGCAATTGAACACAAGGACATTGCCTTAGGAGCATTCCATGATATAGAGGGAGCTTTTGATAGAACCTGCAATATGCAGATGGATCAATGCTATGCTGGAAAGCAGAACCATAGCTGCTACATTATCAGGAGAAACCCTGGGGGCGTCCGCGTCTAGGGGATGTCCGCAGGGGGGTGTACTTTCGCCTTTGCTGTGGAGTCTGGTCATCGACGATCTCCTGTGGGGACTTAATGATGATGGTTATTATATAGTAGGATATGCTGATGACATAGCAAACCTCATAAATGGAAAATTCCTTTCGACCGTATCAGAGAGTCTTCAAACAACTCTGTACATTGTAACCGTCCAAACCTTTTAATACTCTTAATGGACACTGTGTTCCACGTTAGTCATTTCAATAGAGTGACTGATTTATAAGGGTGACCCATCCATTAAGAAGTTGACATGCATTTCGCATTTGGACAGGAACAACTTATTTTGATACCTGGACCTTGGGTGACCGTTAGAGGGTCGAGGCAATTATGAAAAGGATATGTTTGTTGTCTGCCCTAAACTAAGACATAAGTGCTTTCACATGTAGGGTCCCGGGTTCAAAATCTCTGGATCTCTTCATTCTCAAAGTTAGTAATGTGATTGTCTTGTACTGATGGTATCATGATTTGGCAGTTAAAATCAGCCATTAGAAGACTATTCTTGTCTGGGAAAGAGGCCGTCGGTTCAAATCCTATACGGTAAGAAGTGACGCTCCCGGAGATAGAGTGGGCAGAAGGAGTTGGTGTTCAGAATTCATCAGAGTCAGACGTATCGGACTTGGCACTTAGAATTCACCAGAGGCAGACGTCATTTACCTGCTCTCTCTAAGTTTATCTAAATTTAACAGTATTTATTTGGCTCGATTAATCTTTGGCACATTACTCCCTACTCGCCGATAAAGTTATAGTTTGATTCTGAATTAAACAATATTGTGATTAAGCAGAAAGAGAGTATTTATTTGTATCAGTGGACTAGTTTTAAATGTGCAGTCTCCGCGTTGCCCCAGTTATTACCGTGGCACAACCCTGAGAAGAGTCAAAAGTGTTCTACCGAAGCGGGCAAACAAATAAATAAATATAAAGATAGGCAACGGTCACGAGAAGTGGTGAACAACGGTTGTGAGAAGTGACGGCCGTGGGCGGTTATAACATGGTCCAACGATGGTGTGAAAGAACAGGTCTTTCCATCAATCCCAACAAGACGGTAATTATACCGTTTACCAGGAAGAGAAATATAAAGGGTCTTAAGGAACTGACTCTCTTCAATAAGACAATCTAGCTCTCCAGCTATGTCAAGTACCTTGGTCTAGAATTAGACAAGGCACTGACATGGAAAAAACAGCTGGACAAAGTCATTAACAAAGCCTATAAGGCTTTTGGACATGCAGAAGCATGCTTCGTAAAATTTGGGGACTGCAGCCACACGTTATATATTGGATATACACTGCGGTTGTGAGACCCATAATTACTTATGGTGCCACAGTATGGTGGCCCAGAGTTAAATTCAAGACAAGCAAGAGAGAACTTAGCAAATTGCAAAGGTTGGCTTGCTTATGTATCACAGGAACATTTCGAACATCTCCAACAGCTGCACTGGAGATACTTCTTGGACTCCCCCCACTGCATATACAGTTGGAAGCGGAGGCCAAGGCAGGAATTTACCGTCTCCAGTGCAGTGGACAATGGAAACCTAGATCTGATGGTTTCGGTCATGCAGACATGACTCAGGACATGAAAAAAGAACCCATATTGAAAATGGGGTCTGACAACATGATACTGAGACATGTATATGAAAAACCCTCCACGGTCAGATTTCCTGACAGGAGTGAATGGGAAAACGGGTTTCAGGCCGACAGAAAAGGGGGCCTGATCTGCTATACAGATGGTTCCAAGACAAATAAGGGCACTGGAGCTGGTGTGTACTGCCATGGCATGAGGTGGAAACTTAGTTTCAGCCTTGGGCGGTACACGACAGTATTCCAGGCAGAAGTATATGCCATTAAAGCATGTATTATGGAGAATTTAGACAGGAACTATAGAAATAGGAACATCTACATTCTATCTGACAGCCAAGCTGCACTTAAAGCGCTTTACAAACACCAGATCAATTCAAAATTGGTCTGGGATTGCCACCAAACCCTCATGGAACTGGCCAAACATAAGAGGGTACAACTGATATGGGTGCCGGTGCATGAGGGTATTGCTGGAAATGAAGCAGCAGACCAATTAGCTAAAATTGGAGCTGAACATCCGTTCATAGGACCTGAACCAGCCTGTGGCATCTCTCTAGGAGTTGCCAAACAGGCAATCAGGCAAGCTAAGGGACTCATACGAGGACCTTCCGCTAAAAGAGCGAAGGAACTGAAGCTCAACAGGAACCAGCTACGATGGGTGGTAGGACTACTTACAGGACACTGTCACCTCAAAGGACACCTGTTCAAACTGGGACTAGGTGTCAGATAGAAAATGAAACAGCCACACTTGTCCTGTGTGAATGTGAGGCTTTAGCTTATTTAAGATGTCACTTGGGTCAGTACTTTATGGAACCAAGTGACTATTTTGACGCCCCCACATCCAAAATCCTGCGCTTCATTCGAGGCGTGGGGTTGCTGAGGGAATAATTAAAAATGGGAAGCACAATGGACCACTGAGGTCTAGGTGCAAGGGCTGAGAAGGCCTACCCCTCATACATTCATTCATTCATTCATTGACAAGCAATATTCAGTGATCACATTCAGTCCAGAGCGATCAGTCATCAGCTCTTTGCGCCAAGACAGCTGCAGCAACTCTCCAGTGACTACACTCTGCGACCAGGCAACTAACACAGCTGCCGCAAAAGCAGCAAATGCACTGTAGGCAGCTGATTCTACCAGCGGGTGCAGCACTACATCACCGGCCAGACAGGCCACATAAACGGCCATAAGACTTGGTCTACTATGAAGCAGCAAATTCTGCCAACGCACTCACGGTGGAACAAACTGCCCCTTTTCATGGCCAGCCAGCTTTTGAACATTCCATATGGCTTCGCAGCTATTCTGTACATTCAATTTCTACAATTTAATAGAATTGTTACAGCTCTATGTGGCTGTCATTTAGAGCATCGACAATCCCACTGTAATCTACTTATTCAATGGATGTTTGAAAACTGGATCAACAAGTTGAAGCATGCCTTCAGTGTGAAGACTCACAATGAATATGCCTATAAGCACATTTTAGGGTTGCTTTGTCACTTTGTGTTTCAGACTACTTTATACTGAGCCACTGTATACCACATATTAGAACAACTATTATCAATTTTCTGTATCTTGTACACCAATATCCATTTTGTAAAACACTAGTCCCACCACAGCAAAAACAAAGTTAATTTCCAATCTACATTTTAGTATGGATCCTCTGAAATTAGTTTTATTGAATATGGAGATTATGAACTTGAAAAGTTATTAAAAGACAGTTTGACTCAACAAGCATCAAAATAATATACTGCAGGAACCACTTTTGGCAAAGTTCAATATTGCGTTTTTTTACTGCTTGTGGGGTGGGACTAAGTCCCTTGTACTGTGGCCACATCTGGCCTATTGAACCAGCCCCAGATGATTGTGGAGCAATTGCTGGTCTGAAGATTGGCAGGAGAAACCTAAGTACTCGGAGAAAACCTGCCCAGCGCCACTTTGCCCACCATAAATCCCAGACCCGGGCTGCAGAGGTGGGAAGCCAGCAACTAACCGCTTGAGCTATGGCGCGCCTCAATATTGTGTTACCAAGTGACAACACTACAGTTTACCGTTGCTATATTCTGGTTCTATTCATGAATAACTGAGATTAGATTTGCATTCAGTTTGTGCCAGAATGATAAACACCAGCCTGTTTAAACTAATTACCCATAGACAGAAACATATGGAACAAGTGTCTGGATTATCAGTTTTTATTGAAGAATTTACATAATAAATTCTATCTGGTAGTTCTCAGTCACAAAAGTTATGGAAAGTATATAATTGTAGAGGGCATATAAGGACACTAGACAGTCCATTGATGCACCCCTGGACCACATTATACACCTCAGGGCGTAGCAGGAAGATATTAGTAACAAAATCTGGCGTAGCAGGAAGATGATTAGTAACAAAATCTACATCTAATGTTTACGTAGAATCATTCATGTGACATACCAGCCATTTTGTAGTGGTAAAATTCTATGTATAACCTGCACAAATTCCGTTCAATATAGTAAACTGAAAATGTGCACAGTGTCCACGAAGTACAAGTGCCCTTACCTGGATGATGTGTGAGGGTAAAATTGTGGAAAATTTCAGAGACAGTTGTGGCACCTACTCAGACACACTGACACTTCCTCTCATTGAACAGAGCGTATTTCCAAACAGATTAATGGTCTTTGAATGAACAAAATCTTAGTTGTGTCCCAATGGCGCCTCCTATCCAATTGGTACCTTGGGCTCTTCCAACAGGGTAAAGGGGATTGGGGCATGAAGCTCACCACTCATCTCCATCTAGTGACGAAGTGAAGAATGGTGGGGCTATACATCCAATCCCCTCCAATCCCCCATGTCTTCATGGCATAGTGCTTGGACAACTTTACCGTTACCCTTAACTTACTTGAAGGGTGCATGCTATTTGACCCCACAATGTCGAGGAGGAAGAACTGTGCTTCTGTAGCCTGTCTTGGGCAGGTTAGCTATGAAGACTCAGCATGCAAACAGTTGAAACACAATGACTGTGAAATGGACACAACTTGCGCAGCCTTCTGTTGCCACACAGTTTATAATATCCGAGCCAAAAGCATATGTGAGCTAATTTATGTAAATGTGGCAACCCGGCAAGTCTGACTGGCATATTTTAGAGCCCTCTACTGAACACGCAGGCTTAGGTCTACTGTACTGTGCTGACATTATCTCGATATTCCATTAAGACCATATATTCAAAACTACAAACACAGAGCATGATGACATCCAGGCTTCCTCATCCATTTCAACAACGAACATAACAGATGTGAAACAATTTATCCAGGAGGTGCTCCATTCGATTATCGGGAGGGACACTGGCTATACTGACTGACCCTTTCCATGTTATTCTTTAGTTCACCATTTATCAAGCATTATTCCAACTGATGCTACGTAGCCAAAATACTAAGATGATTGTAAAATAAACCCTAAATAACACACGCTCGCAAGAACACACACACAACTGAAGATTCTAAAGGTTTCTGGAATCGCTCGACTTTTGGACTCTGTCCATCATCTGGCTAGAAAGAACTCTTTCTAATGGACACAGCAGAATAGGTCTCCTCCCTCCCCCTTCACCAGAGGCCAGAAAAAGATCCAGTCTCTGAAATGGTATGTTCTAGTTTTTTTTGAACACTGGACAATGAACAAAGTCCAAAAACCTACCATTTCTGAGTTATATACGCTACCAATTTTAAACTCCGAAGTTTTTCTTCTCCTTCAGTTAAGGTACAGGCTTCTTGGTCATGTTAACAGTCTCACTGTCGTCCTGCTCATCTGCTTTCTCGGTCACATTTCTTATTCCCCGAGGTCTCCTCATCCATCCTTTCCACATGGCTCTGCATTGCCTTCTGCATGTCAGTCCCTCTGCTGCATCAGGTACACCAAGCGGCTGTTTCTCTGCGCACAGCATGTGTTCACAATGTGACGTAAAATTTATATATGTAGGTAAGTCAATACCATATTTACGCATGTATAGGCCGCACATTTTTTGCCAAAAATTCAAGAGGAAAACTGGGGTGCGGCTTATATTCGAAATCACACTTCATTAAAAAAAATTATATTCATAATTAGTAATACAGGGTGTTCAATGATTGAGGAAACCGGGGCAGCAGCGTAGAGCGGATGGAACGTTTTTTCCACGACTACTGTGCCCCTCCCCGCTAGCGAGGGTGCAGTCATGTCGCTGATACCCTTACATCAGTTTCTGTACATGCACACATTTATAAGAATACTGTAAAAAGATAACACAAACTTACCGTGCTTTATAACAGGTGCTGAAAGTGACCCCCTTCTGCTTGCAAACAAGCTTCGCATCACATGAATGAATTATGCGACACTTTCTGAAGTTGGTCCACGGTAATTGAACCATATTACTGTTCATCACTTGACTCGTTACTGTCGATGTCTCTCTCGCTCGAAGTTTCGCTGTCAGGTGATGTCAGCCATACAGCGTCATCTTCAGCCCCGTCCATTGCGTTGGAAATGGATGTGACTTTAAAACTTTTGGAAACCATTTCTTCTGGTATGGTGTTCCATGCAGCCACAATCCACTCACACATTTGACTTAATGAAGGTTTCTTCAATCGTCCAGTCGGCGTCATCTCCGTGGAACCGCATCTCCAGTCCCGGTAAAAGCGCCGCAAATGAGACTTGAAAGGACGGTTTATTGACACGTCAAGTGGTTGTAACATGCCAGTCATCCCCCCTGGTATCACAACCATATCACTTTTCTCCTGCCTCATCTTCACTTTCACATTTTCAGTTAAATGGCTTCGAAAACTGTCAACCACTAACATTGACCGCTGACGTAAAAGTGCGCCTGGGCGCCGAAACCACACTGATTTCAACCAATCCAGATAGAGCTCTTCTGTCATCCATCCTTTTTCTTGAACTCTCACCAAAATTCCCGGTGGACGCTTTTCTTTCGGCAATGTTTTGCGTTTGAAGATTACAAATGGTGGTAGTTTGTTTCCATCAGCAGTGATACCAAGCATTACGGTACACCGCTGCTTTTCTGCTCCTGCAGTCCGCACACGCACTGTTTTTTTGCCTGCTTTGTTCACTGTACTTTCACCCGGCATTTCAAAGAACACAGGAGTTTCATCAACATTTCCAATAGCTCCCATGGTGTAGCTGTGCGTCTTTCTTAATTTCAGGACATGTTTTTGAAATGCAAGCAGTTTCTCCTGGTATGTGTTGGGAAGGCGCTGCGCTACTGACGTCCGTCGCCGAATTACAAGATCATGTCGGGCAAAAGCGCCTTGCCCATCCATAACTTCCCTTAAATTCATTATGAGGAATTTTCATTGTCCCCTATTTTGAGGCCTTCAAATTGAATCATTTCCACAGACACTGAAAATCCATCCGCCCGTGTATTACGCACGTATCGCAAAAGTTTATTTTCAAGTTCTGGAAATTCAGCTTTCTTTCCGTGGAAAGATTGTCGATTTTGTGACGTTTTTTCAAGGGCATCTTTCGTTAGTATCCATCTTTGCACATTTGTTTCGTCAACGTCGAATTTTCTCCCTGCTGCTCGATTTCCGTGTTCTTGCGTGTAACACACCACTTGAAGTTTAAATTTAGACGTATAACCTGCTCTTACTTGACCCATGTTTCACTCAGAACTAACCAGGCAAGTCAAGTAAAGGCGAAAAGGTTATAACTCTCCCCCGCAATGCCTTTGTTCCGAGCGGTACCGTTATTTTCGCTGGTTGCGAACTTAGGAATGTTAAACGTTGCCAAATTTCGGAATAATTTCCACTCCTGAAATAATATTCCAAGAAAATTATTTTTTCTATAATTTCTGTCTGAAAATTGTGCTGCGGCCTATACATGCGTAAATACGGTAAGTAAGTTACAAATGGATATAAACTTAAATAAGAGTACTGATCTGAAGAATGCTTTTATCTCTCAACATAACTTCCCTGTACACTGAGGCACTTGTCCCATCGATTCACAAGCCCCTGAAAACCAGCAGCATATTGTTTGGGCTGCTGTCGGAACCAGGTGGTGACTTCCCTTTCTACAGCTTCATCGTCGGGAAAATGTTCAGCCGAAAGATGATGTTAAGAGGGCCGAATGGAAGTTGCATGACAGGTTATATTTTCACAAAGTCTGTGCATGATGGGTGCCATGCATGTTGACCCCAAAACACAAAATGAAAAGAATGGGCCGGGCATTACAGCATCTCAATCACTAATATGATGGACACAATATGCTAGCCTGAATTGTCACAGGTGATGAGTCTTGCTACAAGCGACTACCATTTGTTCGGCCCTCTTAAACATCATCTTTCGGCTGAACATTTTCCCGATGATGAAGCTGTAGAAAGGGAAGGTGCTGCCTGGTTCCAACAGCAGCCGAAGGAATTTTATGCTGCTGGTTTACAGGGGCTTGTGAAAGAATAGGACAAAATGTCAATGTACAGGGAGATTATGTTGAAAAATAAAAGTATATTTCAAATCAGTACTCTTATTTGTTTAAGTTCTATATCCATTTGTAACTTACTTATTTACTTACCCTCATATATTGAAATATTTTTTGAGCTAGTGGGATGTGACGTCTCTAAAATAAGAACTTCCATTAATGATTATTAACTCAGCTCCCTGGAGTTTATAATATTTTATTTAAACATCCTGTTACACTCTACACAATATATGACACAAACTCCGTCCTAGTGCAACAATTTACTGTAGTTCTTTCATGTTCCTTTCTTCTACACTACATGTTTCGGATGTAAATGGCCATCATCAGGTGTATACTCTCACGCAGATGCTACACTGCACATAGTTTAAAATTTAAAAAACACTAGTCTTCACAGTTGTTCATTTCTCCGTTGTTAACTGTTTTGATATATCAGAATCCTCCCTGCTGATATCTGTCAGATATGTACAAGATCTTTGTTAATCTACACACGTCAATTTGATTTTTTAAAAACTGGCACTTTTAAAATCTTCAATTTCAATTTAAAAATTTCTTTAATTTTTTTTCAAATTTTAAAATTTAAAATTCTCAGGGGTACCCGCCCTATGTCTAGTGTTGCAGGGGCTACTCCTGTGTTCAGCACTGTTCAGGTATTATTCTGTGTAGGCTCCCTGTGTGCATGCTGCTGCTTATCTTTAATACGGACCACATGTATTAAAGATAAGCAGCGGCATGCATCAGCCTACCTTCACACGTTTCTAAGGACAGCTGCAACTTGCAAATCCATTCGTGCACTGTGCACTACTTTATATGGTGAAGAGACACAAAACGGAAGACATATTCCAGGACCAGGGAGCAGGATCAGTTCTGGTGATGCAGTGACAGCCAACGTGTGGTGAAACATGAGGAAGAGCTCTGCTGATGCAAAGTTATTGAGGGACGAGTGTATGGTACATCTTATGCAAAATGAAGCAAGCATTCCTTGGCAAGAAAAGTGTCAGTAATCAGAGTTCTCTTCCTCAGAGTGACCAAGAATTAGCTTCGGTTATGATGCAGTTCATTCAGGCAGTGAAGAAAATTCGTATGGAGGGAGGGGCATAACTGCACTGAATTTAAGTACAATTAAAAGTGTCATTCCACTACATGAAACATCTGAATTGCAATCAATATTATTAATGACACTGCCTAATTTTATTAAGAATTATATAATTACAGTGGAACTTACTTCACAATTTTCAGTTGGCTCTTTCCTTCTAAGGCAAAGGAGACCTGAAGCAAATAGCGGTGCCTTAGTGCCAAACCACTTTCTCTTCTAATCTCATGATAGACCGCTCAGTTTCTCTGCTGATATTCACAATGAAACGATGTAAGAAAGTCTTTCATGATCCTTTCAATTAAATTCTCTGTACTACTTAATTTCTCCACAGGAAGAATCAACCCACCTTTATTAAACTTTCTTCTCAATATACCAAGTATCCCGCAAACAGATATCTCGTCTGCAATGTCCAATACGCGTAGTTTGTATTCATCTGACCAGTCCATAATATCTATCTCAATATACTCAATCCAAGTGATATATCTATCTGAAACTAACTGATCAACAAATTTACTAACATGTAATGGCAGAAGAGCACAGATAACGTACAGCAAAAAGCATACGATGCTGCTGAATTGTATGTATAAGCTGTTCATCCGTTTCAGTGCTACACTCTACTAATCAACAGCTTCCAGTGCTGAATTATCATCATAACTGCAGGAGAATGTCATGTCATGTCTGTTTCCACTCAACAAGACAGGGCACTGTGAACATTAAGCAATCAGAATCAAACAGAACTCATTTGCACAGATGTTTTGTACCATGGGACTCAGTTCATTTCCCGTCAGTTTGAAAGGTAAGCAACAGCAATCAACTCCAATATATTGTAGCATTCTACAAAACGGAAGCATGCCACAAACAGCAAAACTGTCTTACAACATGGAAACTGGGGCATGTTACAAGTCACATACTGTGCCTTTAGTCTCAACCCATTTCTGCTGCTCTATGATTTACTGCACACATCAACATGTATGCGCAGATGTCTCTTCAGATCACTCTTCAAAATGAATGACTTATTATATACATCACAACAAAATGGCTGCTGCCCACTATGTATGCGCTGATGAATCTTATGAGTATTCTGATGACTTAATGACTTACTACATATGTGGTGCAATCCAAAAGTTCCCGAAATCTATATAAATAAAAATGTAAATGTTCGTTTGATTCTTACCTAAGATCTCCGAAACTTCTTCACCAATCGCTTCTAAATTTTGATACAACGTTGCATTCGAACACGTGCGTGCTTTCATATACCTATTATATAGATGTCACACCCGTGACAGGTAAAAACAGGTAAAAGTATTAATTGTATTCAATATAATATGCTGTAACGTGTTATACGTCTTCCTTCGAATACCAAGAGATTGTTGCCTAGGAATAACCGTGGCAACAAACTGTTGAAACTGTTCGCTGCCTAGGAATAATTGTGGCAACGAACTGTTGAAACAGCAAATCGTTGCCTTGGAATAACCGTGGCAACGAACTGTTTAAACTGCGGAAATAATGCATTTCTGCGGCAACGAGCGCAGAACACGTGAAATGGAGCCCTGGGCGAAAGTGCCCTCTATTGCGTCCGAAACCGGGTTCTAATAGTCCAGCTCCAAAGAATTTTTCGGTGATACTGGTCATGATAATAATTGTACTCGAGACGTGCGTGGAAGTTATTTCGTAAGTATAGTTTATTTTTCATTGTTTTTCTTTTCGTTTTCTAAGAACAGGCTTAGGTCATCGTATTCGCAGAGCGGAAGCAATGCGTCGAGTAATTTCAAATGAAACTGGGGAAGAACGGGCAGACTGAGCCACAGCAAGGCGTGGCCGGGCGTGTTCGTTTGAGTCTTACCGAAGATCTCCGAAACTTCTTCGCCGATCGCTTCAAAATTTTGATACAACGTTGCATTCGAACACGCGCGTTTTTTTGAGTGCCTATTATGTAGATGTCACACCCGTGACAGGTAAAAACCTGCCACATGTTCCGAATCAAGCAGTCGTTTCAATTGTAACGCTAGAACAGTTAGCGTATACTTCCATGGGAACGCAATAACAGTTTGCCGTTGCTAGCATTTCTTAAGCAACAGATGAAACTAACTCTTCGACAAGGTATTCCCTATCCTGTCTGAGCGCTGGCTATATGTATGAGAGAGTTTAGCTCCAGCGACTGTTCAGTATCACGAGTGTCTCGAGTATCACGAGGTCACAAGTATCACAAGAGATTCCGAGTGAAATCACAGCATCCGCTGAGGTATAAATAGCCCACCTTGGACAAGAAGCAGTCAGTCTCAGGGCAGATGCCAAGGGATATGGAAGAGAGCCTGGAGGTAAGCGCCGAAGTAGTCAGTCTTGGGACAGCCAACACCGAATATAAACAGTTTCGATTTATTTTCATTTTGATTTAATTTTTCGTGTGACATTGCCTTGGAATTGGGCTGTGTCATTTTCATCTATCTATCTAACTTATAGAAATAAAAATGTAAATGTTCGTTTTCTCTTATCGAAGATCCATGGAAACGCAATAACAGTGGGCCGTTGCTAACAACAGATCGTGCCCTCTATTGCGTCCGAAACCAGGTTATAATAGTCCAGCACCGAAGAGTTTTAAATAAAAATGTAAATGTTCGTTTTCTCTTATTGAAGATCTCCGAAAGTTCTTCACCGATCGCTTCGAAATCCAGCAGTCGTTTCAATAGTAACGCTAGAACAGCGTATACTTCCATTGAAACGCAATAACAGTGGCCCATTGCTAGCATTTCCTAAGCAACAGATGAAACTAACTCTTCGATAATGTATTCCCTATCCCGTCCGAGAGCTTCGAAATTTTGACTCAACATTGCATTCGCAGCAGTCGTTTCAATAGTAACACTAGAACAGTTAGCGCATGCTTCCATGGAAACGCAATAACAGTGGCCCGTTGCTAGCATTTTTTTCTTCATCAGTGCAATCGATCTGCTTTAGTTCATTCAAATAAAGCCTCACAGAAGATCAAACTTGGATCGTCGTACTTGCCAAGCGGAAGCAATGCGTTGAGTATTTGCAAATCAAACTGGAGAAGAACGGGCATCAGCGAACGAGTGAAAGAGACAAAGACAGGCTCAAATACGTGCTGAGGAAGCAGCAGAGCAATGTGCAGCCAGACTTGAAGATGCGATCGGAATTGGGCTGTGTCATTTACCATAGCGTTCATTTCGTGAGTACAGTTTATTTTTCATTGTTTTTCATTTCGTTTTCTTAACTGTTCTCCTTATTTTTCAGTGCAAGTGGCGGTGGGATTGAGCTGTGTCGACTGATCTGCATTTGAATTGAAATATTTCGTCCAAATAATGCCTCGCAGAAGAACAAGCTTAGGTCATCGTACTCGTGAAGCCGAAGCAATGCGTCGAGTAATTTCAAATGAAACTGGGAAGGAACGGGCAGACTTAGCCACAGCAAGGCGTGGCCGGGCACAGCTAGTATATTAATAAAAACTATTACATCTTACCTAGATCTTATTCTGCACCATCACCTTCAAAGTAGTCCTCTTGGGAGTGCATACACCGATCCCAGCGTTTATGCCACTTTTAAAATGCATCCTGGAAGTCTTTCTTTGTTACGGTGTTTAGTACAGTCTGCGTTTCTGCGTGAATTTCCTCAACTGCATCAAATCTTCGCCCCTTCAACTTCATTTTCATCTTGGGGAAGAGAAAGAAGTCACATGGAGCTAAGTCTGGCGAGTACGGTGGGTGGGGAACAACTGCCATCTTGTTTTTAGCCAAAAATTCCTGCACAATGTAAGCCATATGCGGTCATGCGTTGTCATGGTGGAGTACCCAGTCGTTTGTGCGCCACTTCTCTGGACGTTTTCTCCTCATGTTCTCCCTCAAACGCCTTAGAACATCGCAATAGAACTCTTTATTGACTGTCTGACCAGGAGGGACAAACTCCTTATGAACAATCCCGTCAATATCAAAAAAAGAGATCAACATGGACTTAATGTTGCTCTTGACTTGTCGAGCTTTTTTTGGCCGAGGTGAAGAAGGGCTCTTCCACTGCGACGATTGCTGCTTGCTTTCAGGGTCGTAGCCATAAACCCAACTTTCGGCACCAGTGACAACCTTCAAAAGAAAGTTTGGATCCTCTTGAAGCTGTTGCTGAAGTTCCCTCCAGACTTCCAAGCGATGCTGCTTCTGTTCATTTTGCAGCAGTCGTGGCACAAACTTCGCCGCAATCCTCATGTTCAGTTCCTCTGACAAAATTCGTTGACATGTACCATAACTTAGTCCCAAGGTGTTACAGAGGTCTTGGACAGTCAGTCTACGATCTTGCAGATTCAGATCCCTAACTTTCGCAACATTTTCTGGTGTTTTGCCCGTTGACGGCCATCCCGAAAGATCGTCATCATCAGTCGATGTTCGGCCATTTTTGAAACGCTTATACCAGTCGTAAGTTTGTGTCTGGCCTAAAATGTTGTCACCAAAAGCTTGCTTCAATATTTGGTGCATTTCTACAGCGGTTTTCTTAAGTTTAAAACAAAACTTTATACAGACACGTTGCTCTCTCAGGTCAGCCATCGCAAAACCGCCTACTCATAGAAACACAACAATGGAAATACATTCAACAACAATAAACCCAACCACTCAACTTGACGCCGCTTGCCACACTGATTCAAGAAGGTGTGAGGACACCTAACGGTATTTCAATGTACTCATAAACATTCGCGTGCAAAATTCAAATTTTGGAAACTTTTGGATTGCCCCACATACGTCACATATGAATGGCCGCTCCCCACTATCTATGTGCTGATGTGTCTTCAGATTACCCTTAATACTGAATGACTACCTACACACTTCACAGCAAAACGGCCACTTTCCAGTATGTATGCACTGATGCCTCTTCAGACGACTCCGCTGACTCAATGTCTTACTACATACATAACAGCAAAATGGCTTCGCTCCACTATGTATGCACTGATGTCCCTTCAGATGACTCCGCTGACTAAATGTCTTATTACACACATCACAGCAAAACGGTCGCTTTCCAGTATGCATGCGCTGATGCCTCTTTAGACAACTCTTACAGCTGAATGATTTATTACACCCAGTGCAACAAAATGGCTGCTCACCACTAAGTATGCACTGATGTGTCTTTAGATGACTCTGCTGACTGAATGTCTTATTATATACATCACAGAAAAATGGCTTTCCTCCACTATGTATGTACTGATGTCTCTTCAAATAACTGCGCTGACCGGATGTCTTATTACACACATCACAGCAAAACGGTCACTTTCCAGTATGTATGTGCTGATGCCTCTTTAGATGACTCTTTTAAGGTGCTGCCACACAGAGCACTACGTACACTATGTTCACTATATGAACAGAAAAATATTTCCCTTTTTTGCCAATGTGACTGGCCACACAGACTTCTGTATGCTATGTTCGCTATGTTAGCTGCATCGCAGTGTGTTTGACTGTTTTAATTGAAGAAGGAAGTTGTTCTTAATTTCATGCCATGCAACCACTTCCTTTTACATTTACACAAGGAAAGTAACAGCAAAAGCTCATCGTCGGAATCATCACTGCCCCCCATCGGCACACTTTCGGCCAACATCTCATTCAAGTCTCAGCAGTTTCATACCAAACATAGCTTTCTGTGTGGCCACGCGGTATAGTAAACATAGCATAGCACTCTGTATGGCTGCACCTTTACAGCTGAATGACTTATTACAACCACTGCAACAAAATGGCTGCTCCCCACCATGTATTCGCTGATGTCCTCAGATTACTCTTAACATTGAATGACTTACTACACACATCACAGAACAATGGCCGCTCTCCAGTATATACATGCTGATGCCTCCTTAGATGACGCTTAAAAGCTGGAAGACTTATTACACACATCACAGCAAAACAGCCACTACCCACTATGTATGCGCTGATGTGTCTTCAGACAACTCTTATAGCTGAATGACTTATTACACCCATTGCAACAAAATGGCTGTTCCCCACTATGTAAGCATCAATGTGCTATCAGAATTTGCTCTTGACTGAATGAATCACCACGTTCATCACAGGAATATCATTGCTCCTCATCATGTAGAGGTTGAAGTTCATTCAAATTACCCTGGAAAATGAGTAAATAACATGAAATATGCTAATAGGAAGAGAAATGAGTTTGAAGCCCCAGTACAGTGAGATGTTAAATCGGTAGGCGTGAGAGTGGTGACAGAGAGAGGAGGGAGGGAGGGAGGGATAGAGAAAGCACACCCTCTTGCGTGGTGCGTGCCTGAGTCCATCAGCATGTATGGAGGTTTCTGATTCAACAGAAATTAAGCTGTACTGTACTGTTTAACAAATTCCAAATTAAATAAAATTATGCATTTGTAAGGCTGGACAGGCATCTACTTAATAGTGGAAAGGCTCCACAAATGAAATAACAATAAAGGCTGAGCAAAAAAATGATACTAAGAAAGGCTGCACGTGGCCCAGCAAAATCTCCAAAACAATATTGTGACATGTTGACCCCTACCTCCCCAGCGGCACGTAGCGGTAACGTAGTGCTCGCGTAATAGGCGAGTCATAACCCCACCACTCTCCCCGCAGTGAAGTCACGAGCGGAGGCGAAGTTAGCCGAGCTCCCGCAACCTGGTAACTATGCAATGCGAGTCAACAGCGGTGACGTCACCAAGGGATATCGCGGTTGCCAGGCAGCAGTCAACAACTCCTGTGACGTGTCACGCAACAGGCACCACTGCGGCTATATAAGGGAACTGCATAGCAGCTACGAGTGTGTTGTAATGTGGGCAGTCGCCGAGTTGAGTTGTAATGTGGGCAGTCGCCGAGTTGTAATGTGACAGTCGCCAAGTGTGTAATCAACAGTTCTCCAGTCAGCCAACTACAGTTGGAGTATAGCAGCCGTCGCGGAAAGAAGAACCGGACGTGTGTGTGATTGTGTAATTGGGAGTGTGGATACATAGCTCTCCTACTGTAAACGTGTAGACTACTGAAGACAGAGTGAGCTGATTTGCGCATAGGGTTATAAATCGTGAAACCCCGCAACAGTGGTAACAGATTAATGAGATTAGGGTTATAAACTGTGAAACCACGCAACTGTGTGATAAGTAATTGTAGCCGTTACTTGTAGATTGTTCAATAAACCAATTAACGATCTCTACGGCGTATTCTGTAACGAAACACCTTACACTGGTGTCAGAAGTGGGATTAGGACTTACACACGTGACCGACGAGATTCGATCTCAAGACACGTGACAATTTGGTGTCAGAAATTTTACGAGCTTTAATACGCCTCAAGAGAATTTTACTGCGACAAGATGGAGATGCAGTAGATGATGGAAATGCTGGCTAGGATGGACGCCAGCATGAAAACCAACATAGAAATGCTGGCTAGGATGGACGTCAGCATGAAAACCGAGAAAGAAGAAATGGAGGCAAATAGGAGGAAAGCCAGAGATTTCCTGGCCAAATTAGACGCCGATATGAAAACCCATCAAGAAGAGATGAGGGCAAACCAAGTACAAGCAGATGCCGACCGATTGCGGACGGAAGATAGAATGGAAGCCAACCGAAAAAAAGACAGAGAAGATTTCCTGGCGAAGTTAGAATTCCATCAAGAAAAAGCAAACAGCATGCTGACGAAATTAGACGCCGACTTCAATGCCTGGCAGGAAGAGACGTTGGCCTGCTCAGTGGACACGATACCTGCGACGGCACAACAAGAAGAGGTTCCCATAGTGATACTGGTCGGAGTGACGGTGGCCTGCCAAGAAAGGGAGGCACGCCCAGAAGAAGAAGAAGAGCCGACTTCAGCGAACAGGGAACCTGAGGCGGCAGAACTACGAGAGGTACCCGTACAAGACGCCGAAGTAATGCCGGTCGGAGAACCGAAGAATAAAAGGCGTAGGGACCGAAACCGACGAAATAGAAAATCTCGCACGGGAAAATTGCGGACCCCAGAACAAATTGGCCGTCGTTCACAGGAAGGTGTCCTGACATGCAACAGTGGCATGGCGTCGGAGGAACATCGTCAGAAAATCCTGGACCCAAGGAGATCATGAATCCCGGATGAAGCTGGCTGCCACCTGCAGGAGGACATCCCATCGCGCGACAGTGGCACGAGGTTGGAGAAATGCCTTCAAGAAGGAAACTCCCCAGGGAACCTTCAGATGTCAGACAGGAAAGGTGACAACCAAGGGCGTCATCGGAGGGTGTAGATCAGGACAGCGATCGCACCAAGAAGGGAGAATTTGTAAGAAGACCATCTACGAGATTGTCAGCATGAAGATCATGAAGGAAATGGTTGGATCTTCTGTCGGCCTACGACACGTCAAGGACTGGACACTGTGGAGGGGTCGACCCCCTCCAAAACGAAAAAGACGCAGGGCACAGAAGAGGAGCCGGTAAAATAGAAGAACCGGCCTCCCCAGTGAGAGTGAATGTGCCATGGGAGAAAGCGATGGATGAATGGGATACAACTGGATCTTCTGGCGAGCTGAAAGGGAACCGCTCAAGATGAGTTGGTCTTAAGAAGGGAGCGGTTGTAACGGCCAGAGAACAGATGCTGCAAGAACAGCCTCTGAAGCAAAGGAACGGGGATGCACCGTTAGGCTATTCGGGACGAACAGCCTTAAGGAGGGAGCAGTGTGACATGTTGACCCCTACCTCCCCAGCGGCACGTAGCGGTAACGTAGCGCTCGCGTAATAGGCGAGTCATCACCACACCACTCTCCCCGCGGTGACGTCACGAGCGGAGGCGAAGTTAGCCGAGCTCCCGCAACCTAGTAACTATGCAACGTGAGTCAACAGCGGTGACGTAACCAAGGGATATCGCGGTTGCCAGGCAGCAGTCAACAACTCCTGTGACGTGTCACGCAACAGGCACCACTGCGGCTATATAAGGGAACTGCATAGCAGCTATGAGTGTGTTGTAATGTGGACAGTCGCAGAGTTGAGTTGTAATGTGGGCAGTCGCCGAGTTGTAATGTGACAGTCGCCGAGTGTGTTATCAACAGTTCTCCAGTCAGCCGACTACAGTTGGAGTATAGCAGCCGTCGCGGAAAGAAGAACTGGACGTGTGTGTGATTGTGTAATTGGGAGTGTGTGATACAGTGATACATAGCTCTCCTACTGCAAACGTGTAGACTACTGAAGACAGAGTGAGCTGATTTGCGCATAGGGTTATAAATCGTGAAACCCCGCAACAGTGGTAACAGATTAATGTGATTAGGGTTATAAACTGTGAAACCCCGCAACTGTGTGATAAGTAATTGTAGCCGTTACTTGTAGATTGTTCAATAAACCAATTAACGATCTTTACGGCGTATTCTGTAACGAAACACCTTACACTATATGAGGGGCAGTAAAATGAAAACGGGTCAGAAGCCAAAACATATTAAAGAACAATTCTTACCTAAAAAGTAATTTCCAAAACTGTTAATACATTTATCCCACTGGGAGATAAGACAGTCAATCCCATCCTTGAAAAAGCTTGTGGGCTGTCTATGGAACCACATCTTTACCCAGCCACACACATCTTCGACCGATGCAAACCGATGTCCATGAATGTCTCTCATCAGGTCTCAAAAAATGTGAAAATCATACAGGGAGAGATCTGGGCTGTAGGGGGGATGTTGAAGCACTTCCCAACCAAATCTCTGCAGTGTGGGGGCGCGCATTATCATGAAGAAGGATAATGCCGTTTGATAGCATTCCAGGGCGTTTTGACTTTATGGCACGTCTCAGTATCTGCAAAGTGTCTTCACAGCGCTGTGCACTGAAGTGAAGTGGATAAAGCTATCAAGGACATGAGGAATGGAAATGCCACAGGAGATGATGATGTACCTGGAGATGTGCTTAAGTTACTGGGAGAAGGTGGTTTGAAAACACTGACAAAACTAATAAACACCATATATGAAACTGGGTAGTGGCCCAAGGACTTTACAGAAGTGACAATTATTGCCTTAAAGAAAAAACAAAAGCTACAAAATGCAGAGACCATCGCACAGTAAGCCTTATTGCACATACAGCAAAGATAATAGCAAAGGTATTTAAAAGAAGACCTGAAAAGAAAATAGAGGATATACATGGAGAGGATCAGTTAGGATTTAGAAGAGGCAAAGGAACCAGGGATGCAATTGGGATGATGAGAATTATAGCACAACGAACTTTGGAGATAGATGAAGAACAGTGTGCTTGCTTTATAGACTGGCAGAAGGCCTTTGACCATGTAAATTGGACCAAATTAATGCAGATCCTAAAGGAAACAGGTATCAATTGGCGGGAATGAAGATTGATTAGTAAATTTTCATGAATCACAAAGTTACGAGTGCGGCTGGACAGAGGGGAGACAACAAGTGTGAAGACTGGAAGAGGAGTTTGACAAGGATGCTGTTTATCACCAATTTTGTTCAACTTGTACAGCATATGCCTTACCAAGGAAACTGTGGATGGGCTTGGAGACTTCAAATTAGGAGGGCAAATTATTCAAACTGTGAAATATGCAGATGACCTTGTGTTAATGGCTAAGGAAGAAACTGTGCTACAGGGTATGATTGATAGACTAATCGAAATTGGAAGGTGCTATGGCATGGTAATGTGGAAAAAACAAAAGTATTGAAAATTTCAAGACAACCAACCCCAGTCACAATAAAGATAGACCAAAAACAACTGGGGAATGTGAAATGTTTTAAATATTTGGGTAACTTGTTAACAGATGATGGAAGGTGTACGTGTGAAATTAAATCTAGGATTCCCATGGCAAAAGCTGCATTTAGCAAGAAGAATCTTTTTACCAGCAAACTGGACTTAAATTTGAGAAATAAACTAGTGAAATACTATATTTGGAGCACTGCTTTGTATGGGGCTGAAACTTGGATACTTAGGGCAGTAGATCAGAAACACCTGGAAAGCTTCAAAATGTGGTGTTGGAGAAGGACGGAGAAGATCAGTCGGACCGATTATGTGAGAAATGAAGAAGTGTTATTTAGAGTCAGTGAGCAGAGGAATATCCTACACGAAATACGAAAATGGAAGCCTAATTGGTTTGGTCATGTCTTACGCGGTAACTGTCTTCTAAAAGAAGTTACTGAAGGAAAGATAGAGGGGCAGATAGAAGTGACCAGAAGATGAGGAAGAAGACGTAAGAAGATGCTGGATGACCTTGGGGACAGAAGAGGATATTTTCATTTGAAGGAGAAAGCTCTAGGTCGCATCAAGTGGAGGAGCTGTTTTGGAAGAGACTGTGGACCTGTCGTCTTGATAGATTACTGATGATGATGTACAGGTCATTCTCAGACAATTCTTTCGAGAGTTACAAAAGCAGAAAGACTATATGGCTGGTTCCAGCAAGGCTCAGCTACTGCCAACATTTCACGTACATCTATGCAGGCTTTGTCTAGAACTTTCGGGGACAGAAATATCAGCACTGGCATTTGGGAGGCACATTCACCTGACCTTAATTCTTATATTTTCTTCTGTGGTTCTTTGCAGGACAAAGTTTAAACAGCAAACACCACTTGGAAGAAATAAAAGAAATGTTCATAGGGAAATTGCAAAAAATCCTGCACAACAGCTTTAAGGGTTAATAAGAACATTTTCTGCTGATGCAAGGAATGTCTGTGTGTAGGGGGACAGCATTTTCAACACCTTCTATGACCTGAATTGCATATTTCGTTCCAAATATTAGCAGCCACAGGCATACTGATTCATTGACAAAATTTGTATGCACCTTGCAGCCAGTGGCGCATCAGTCGCTGTGAACAGGCCGAGAAAGGTAAGAACCTACATCTATATACATATGTTGTGACCTGTTGCGCTATGGATGATGCCCCTCCCTCCCCGCCAGCCGTGACGTGCCAAGCGGAGCGAAGTGAGCCGAGTCCCAGCACGCTGGTTGCTATGCAAAGCGAGTAAACAGCGGTGATGTAACACGGGATGCCACAGTTGTTACATAGCCGTAAACAACTCCCAACAGCATTGCTAGGCTATCGGCAAACATGGCGTCAGACAACAGTGGTGCCTATTACGTAACTGTTTTCCCGTTGTCCAGCTGAGGGTTTATAAGGGAACTACACAGCCGCCGAAGACAGTTCTCAAAGCAGCAGCCTACGAGTTGGGTTGAAATCTAGCCAGCAGTGAGCCGTTACAGTTGAGTTGGAATACAGCAGCCGTCGGGGAAAGAAGAACTGGACGCATGTGTGATAATCAGTGATAGTTTGTGATAAGTGAGTAATAATTGGGAGCGTGACACAGTGACACTTGTATAGCTCCTGTATCGTAATTAATACGTGTAGACTACTGAGGACAGAGTGAATTGATTAGTGCATAGGGTTTGTAAACTGTGGAAACCCTCAACAGTGTTGTAATTAATTGTAGTTACAACTTGTAGGTTGTTAAATAAACCAATTAATAATCTGAACAGCATCTTCAGTAACGAAACACGTTACAATATAAATATTCTCTGTACGATCTCATATCTAATGTTTAGTCACCGTTCTGTCTAGAAAACAACAAAAGAAATCTGTCATAACAACCCATCACCTGACAGCAGGTACAGGGGCAACTCCAACAGTGTCAGGTATATTAAATTTACTTCACACAAAGGGAAACAGCCAACATGTGTCTATAATCTATCACACAGTCACAAATCTTTAGAGAATCATTAGTTATCCTAAAGCAAATCCTCAACAAAATGACACCTCTCTGTTATTATATGGATACAGGCTGTAAGGGAGAAAGAAAACAAATGATAAACTTCAGCATTTATAGATCCTGAGAACCCTATGATGTAGTACCGAGGCACGGCTTAGTGGATTGGACAAACAAGGAAAATGTGAAGGATTGTTCCTGCAATGGAATTTACTGCACACATTCAGTTTACACAAAATCTATTTTCATCTAAAATATTAGACCCGTTTAATGAAAATGGGAGTGGTACATCACACGCAACATTCAACATAGCACAGTTGCCTAGAAACATTTCAGGGGGAAAAAAAACTTTCAAAACCTAGTCAATAATGCAGTGGAGTTGTTTCATGTTCACAGAGAAGACAAATGGCATTTCTGCACATCTGTGTTATCTGCCTAACAGTGCACATACAGCTCACCTCAGGTTCAGCCTTTATTTCTGGAAATGTTGTTAGGGCAGGATCCTCTTCCTCTTCTGCATGTGAGACTGCCTCAGCTTTTACATTCATGGCCTGATCTGCATCATGAGGTGTTGGGTATGTCTCACCATATGAACCCACTAAAGTGTTCTCTGAATTTGTATAGCTCTGTAAAAATCATCACATCCTTCTCAGAAATGGATGCACAACACCACACATTAAACAGCATATGCTTTCCTTGCTGTGGCTGTTTCTCATCACATCTAACCCATAAGAGCAGTTATATATGGATGCGCTTCTCTACAGCTATCAAGATCACTAACCAAGTACTCAGTTCATAGCTCAGTGACTTTCCTGAGGAATGATCGGTCACTGCGGCAGTACAGAAAATATCTGCTTTTTTTGTTCCTAAAATCATCATAATGAAGAGCTAGACAACTTGTAACCTTCGTTCACCAAGCATAATTAAAAGGATGAAGTCCAGGAGGATGAGATGGGCAGTTCAAATAGCAGGCATGGGGGACAAGAGGAATGCATATAGGATATGGATCAGGATAGGGACCTGTGACGGGTTCTTGCGAACATGTCAATAAATTTTCTGGTTCCCTACAATATTGGAAAATTCTTCGGTGGCCAAGCAACTGGTGGCTTCTCAAGGATTCACTCAGCTTCATGAAATTATTTATTTTACCTAAATGCTGAAGTCAAGGAGGATGACATGGGCAGCTCATATAGCAGGCATAGGGGAGAAAAGGAATGCATACAGGATATCTTTTAAGAGATGGGTGATTTAAATTCCCATAATCGCAGCAGGCCGCAGTTAATTTAAATGTCCGCCATTGTAGAGTATTAGAAATTGTAAGCATGTTACTGAAAATGGTGTAATTTCTACAATTTTTGTGATAAACCAACGAAATAAACGCTGCCTTTATCTAGAAAGAATATAGAATCAGATATTGTAATTTACAGATTTTAGAATCTGTAAAAATTGTTACACTGATTCCAAATTTTTTTTTCCCAATTTTGAGCATCTGTCCATAAAAATGCATAAAGCTTCTGCACAAAACGTTTCTGCAGTATGCAGTGTGCGTGCCGCTGTTATTCTTTACTACGTAGTAGTAGTGTAGTCCTGTGTAGTGTGACTACACAGGATAACGCCCATACAGTGTGGAAACAAGAAATAGCCGCTGCAGCACTTTAGACATAGGGCGAGTAACCCTAACAATTTAAAATTAAAAAAAAAAAAAAAAAAATTAGAGAAAAAATTTTAAAGGATTTTAAAATTTGAACTAAAGATTTTATAGTGCTACTACAGGTACGTCAAAATTAACGCGTGTAAAATAATCTACATCCAGACAGATATCAACGAAGTAGATGTTGATAATAACAAGGAAAGTGTTTTAAATGTTAAATTTTGGGCTGAGTGCAGTGTGACAGCGACGTGAGTGTTATACACCTGATGATGGCCGTCTGAGGACGAAACATGTAGTGTAGGTGAACAAGATCAAGGACACATAATATATTGTTTGCACTTGGGACGGAATTTGTATCATTATATCATCGTATGGAGTGCAACAGGATGCTTAAATATAATATTGCATTAGAACTGCTTAAAAGGAAATAGAAGTGGTACATCACAAGCAGCATACATTCAACAAACTATACTGTCTAGAGACACTTCAGAACAAGGCCTTCAAAGGCAAGTCAGCAGCACAGCGGAGTTGTTCCATGTGCACAGACAGCCAGACAGATGGAGATGAGATAGACAACTGGAATTCCTGCCTATCTGTGATATCTGCCTAACAGTGGACATACAGAAGCATACAGCTCACCTCAGGTTCAGCCTTTATCTCCTGAACTGTAGTTTGCAAAGGATCCGCTACCTCTTCTGCATCTGAGACTTCCTCAGCTTTTATATTCATGGCCTGGTTTGCATCATGACTTGCTGGGTATGTCTCACCACAGGGACCCTCTAAAACTTTCTGACTTTGTGCAGTTCTGTAAAGGCATCAAATCTTCTATCAGTCATGGCTATATAACACCACACATGAAACGATATATGCTGTCCTTGCTGTAGCTGTTTCTCATTAGATGTAATGCATAACAGCTGCTCTGTACAGATTTCTTCTCTACAGACTTCATAATCTTAGCAAGTGTAAAGTTCATAATTCAGGGACCATCCTGAGAAACCTGTGGTCCCTGTGGAAGTACAGATAATACATATCTGCTCTTTATGGAACCTAAGCACTCATTACTGTGTTCACACATGACCATCATCACTTTGCATCCTGCCACAAACAACCCCAGTCCAAACTCCCCAAACTTGTATCTTTAAAAAAAAAAAATCAATCTTCACAATTGTCTCCCAAGTGGTCTCATTCTTTCAGGTTTTCTGTCCAAATCTTTTTACACATGTCTCATTCTCGCACGTGTGCTACATGACCTACACATATCACTCTCTTTGAATTAATCCCTCCTACATAATATTCGAAACTGTTATAATGTAAAGAACCATGTAAACTCCCTGGATGGATTATGAAAAGTAATAAGCTTGGCATAAAAAGTTTAGTTTCTTAACACTTTGAGGACTGGCAATTTAAACATTTATATCACCCTGTGGACCAGCATTTTTAAACCTACTATCCTAACTTGTACACTGTTCACTTCAAAAATTAATATAAAATGTAATTAATTTTATGAACTAAAATTTTTGGAGAACACTTACCAATGCTCCTAGAAGTGCTTGAGGGTGTGATATTTTTCAAAGCATTCCCCTCTGTGAAGTGGCATTACACAAAACTTGCAAATGTAGGCAGTCCTACTCCTTTTCTTGTGAAATGCACAAACACGGCATTGCCTAGAAGGCTGCTTCCCCTTGAAATGTTCACTCTTCACAATTTTTGAGAGGGTATGTTTCCGCATATCACCCGAGAGTCGCCCAGGGGGGTCAAAATGAGGCCTGCGTGGGGTGGGGGTACACGGGCCTGGTCGCGCTAAGACTGTGTCTGCCGCCGGTTCTGCTGCCACCATGTGGTCTGTAGCCCAGGCTTTTGCCACATTCAGCAGAAATGCTTTGTATTTCAATTTTGAATGAGGGTTTAAATTTTTGAAAGCAAAAAATGAATTGAAAATGGCACAATTTATAAGCCACAAGGCAACTTTCTTTGTCCACTTTACTGTTTTCCAAGGAAGAGAATAATAGGCCAAGTGCTGATCGGCTCTATCAACTCCCTTCATGAACATATTATACTCGGAAATACAAACAGGCTTCTTTACCTGTCCATGTCTCTTTTGAACATCAACCATGCTCGAATTGTGAATTGTGGAAATCATATTCACAACACGAGTATCCCTCCAGGACTGAAGAAGAATATCCCCCTTCCTCCTGAATGTGGTTTCGCCACGTTTCAGGGATTTACATTCCTCTTTCAGATCTGGAGGAAGGCCTCTGTTCACCCTAATTGTTCCACAAACACGTACTTTTCTCGAAAGTAGGTATTCTGCAGTTGCCACACTGTTATAATAATTGTCTTGATAGACATGGTAATTTTGATCAAGATAGGGTTCCAAAACGGAAACAATAGTTTCTTGTAATTTTTTGCCTTCACCAGAATAAATTTCTAAATTTCCAATATAGCCTGAAGTGCTTTCAGTTACTACACGAACAAGTAGGCCATACTTTGTAAGTTTCCCGGGATTATATGTTCGCATATGAAGCCTTCCCCTCCAAGGAATCACAGATTCGTTCAAAGACAGGTGTTGGTTTGGCTTATAAACTGTCTGAAATTTCTCAACGAAAAAGTTCAATAAGGGCTGAATTTTGAAAAGCCTGCTTGTTGATTGTGGTTGCAGTTCATTATCATTGAAATGCAAACACCACCAAATTTGTTCAAATCTCTTACGGCTCATTAGTTTGCCAAAAATGGGAATTTCTAAAAATGGATCTGTTGACCAATACTCTTTTAGATACTCCTTCTTTGTATGCCCCATTAGGAAGATTATCGCAAAAAATTTTTTCATTTCTGCTGAAGTGACATCCACCCACTTCAACACCTTATAACTTCTGTCATATTCTTCACGGTGTTGGAGATAGTATCTGTTAGTTTCCTGACATAGCATGTCAAAGAAACTATCTCCAAAAAAAAGTTCCGCTACTTCAGACATTTGCGTTGGGTCTGATGGAATTTGCTTCACCCCTGGGTTTCCAGTAAACTGTCCCAAAGCAGGCGTTTTGTCTAGTTTTCCCCATGTGTCTGTTCCCTCAATGTTGCTACCCGCACTTTTGTCAGAGCTACTGTCACTTTCACTTTCACTTTCACTTTCACTTTCAGTGTCTGTGGCCACAATTCTTTGTTGTCCCCTGTCACTGCCACTGTCTGAGTCACTATCACTACTCCTCTCACAAGGCACATCAGATAGCTCATCGGAGAACAAGTCAGAAATATCTTGCTCTCCGAGAGATTGCTTGGTCTTCAACCGCTTATTCTTACTACACCCATTGCAACAAAATGGCCTCTCCCCACTATGTATGTGTCGATGTGCTATCAGAATTTGCTCTTGACTGAATGAATCACCACACTCATCACAGGAAGATTGTTGCTCCTCACCATGCACAGGTTGAAGTTCATTCAAATTACTCTGGAAAATGAGAGTAAATAAAATAAAAAATCCTAAAATGAAGAGAAATGAGTTTGAAGCCCCAGTACAGTGAGATGTTAAATAGTGGGGTGTGAGAGTGGAGACAGAGGGGTGAGGGAGGGAGGGACAGAGAGAGCACACCCCTCTGTGTGGTGTGTGTCTTGAGTCCATCAGGATGTATGGAGGTTTCTGAGTCAACAGAAGTTAAGCTGCATTGCCACTGTTTAACAAATTCCAAATTAAATAAAATTATGCATTTGTATGGCTGGACAGGCATCTAATTAATAGTGGAAAGGCTCCTAATATGAAATAACAATAAAGGCTGAGCTAAAAAATGATACTAAGAAAGGATGCATATGGCCCAGCAAAATCCCTGAAACAATATATATAAGGCCTCAAAAGGATGAATAGCATAGTGTCACCACACGTGTCTGTAAACTGAGAAGGTAGCATGCCATCCATGTAATATTTTAAAACAGGAATCATAATCCCACAAACCACAAAACAACTTCTGCACCCATTCAAAACAAATAAATATACTGCATTAAAATAACAATATTTTAGATGTATAAATTCATGATGTGTATGTACTGACCATCTTCTAGCGCACACAATCTCACTTGTCACATCACTACATGTTTCAGCATCACTGTGCCTTCCTCAGGTGTGTTATTTACGTTAAACTATTGCACTGCTCGCCATCATGTGTCGTTTATAGAATGATTTATGTATATTCTTCATGTACTATAATAAAATTTATATATTAAAATTTTGTAAAGATTTATCATCTTATATGTCGTATTTCAAACTCGCGTATTATATCAATTTTCCGCTATGGGAGTTGCATGCAGCCACAAGAGGACACATCACTAGACGCAGTATACACAAAATATAGGAAGAACGACTCCCATAGGCGAGTTTGAAATACGACGTATAAGATGATAAATCTTAACAAAATTTTATTATAGTATATGACAAATATACAGTATAAATTATTTTATAAACGACACATGATGGCGAGCACTGCAATAGTTTCAGGTAAATAACACACCTGAGGATGGCACAGTGATGCCAAAACATGTAGTGAAGTGAAAAGTGAGATTGTGTGCACTAGAAGACGGTCAATACATACACATCACAGATGGGAATAAGTGCAACAGGACGCTAAAATACAACATGCATAAATTCAATACATCAGTACCTTGATTTTGCAACTGTCACTACCAATGCGTGTTCAGAGCAGTGTCATATGGCAGACTGATGCAACAGGCTTTCAGAAGTGTGACCTTGGCCTCCCATTTCACCTTCTTTCACCGAGGCAGTTACAACAATAAGAGTCTGGGAACTTCCCGATACCACCTCATATTGAATGCTTTTTGTCTTCGTTGTGTTTATCTTTAAGTAGATTTATCTTTTTGTATTTGTATAGGGAGGTTCTTATGGTTGTAGACTGGTTCAGGGCTCTGCATTTCCCAGTGGCCAGCACACAGCCAACTGAGTCAAATACGAATTTTGCCAAACGAATTAGCATGCCTGATTGTCGATAATGTTTGGAATTATTGGAAGTTATTAAATTTGTGGATGCCTTGATGGCATTATGTTTCACGGCAATCAATGCAGTTCATGTGTGGTAATGTGTTTATGATTTGTCAGCAGTGGGCGGCAGTTATCAACTCCATTAGTCATTTGTTCTGTTACTGTTAGTGAGCACTTTGTTCTATCATGATGCAGTATACTTTAGAGCAATGTGCATTTCTGTATGACACTTATGTCAAATACAATTCTGCTAGTAAGCACCGGTGAAAATTTTGTGATGAAAGAGTCCCAGGAGACAAATAATTCAAAATTTGGTGAATAAACTTTGATTAATGACTCTTAATAGACAAAAAACAAAAGAATAAGAGCCCAGTGCTCAATGTCTAGCTCAAAGAGATTGAGTGTTACAGGAGAGTGCAAGAAGGACAACATTTTAGAACAAATTCTTTGATATATTGCACAATTTTGACTCCATGTTTTGTACTAAAAAATAAATTTCAGACTGGACTGTTGCTCCAATATGGCATAGAGTTCAAGTGCATGAAGTTTGAATTAAAAACCATATTTTTGACTGTACTGTACTTGCAGTTACAAAGGCAAAATATGTGGAATGCAACATTTATAACCTGGCTAGCTGGCTTTCCCCAGTCTCCATCTTACTATAGTATTGCGACATGTTTGCAATCCAGAAGAGTCACTTCTATGGAAACGCTAGAACAGACCGTTGCATAGGAAACAACAATCGCTCTATTGTAGTTCTAACAGGAGTCTCCATGGTTATGACAGAGGGTTCGTTGCATAGCAGCGACCGAGGCTATAAAACGGGGTTGAATGCATTCGCACAGTGAGTCTGCTATAAACTGCCAGAGATGACAGTCCAGTATCGCTGAGATATTGTAAGCAGTATTTGTAACACTGCAAGTGGTAATGATTGTAAGGTGTGAGCGAGCAGAATAAATTTGCTATATCGACCACGGCGTAAATTTATTTGTAGCATGACACACAAAACACGCTACAGTATATACCGTATAGTAAGATGGAGACTGAAAAAGGCTGGCTAGCCAGGCATATACCCATTCCAGTCTTAAAAGTATTCTTCAGCTTGACTTTACAATGCCTAGAGTGAGTACATGTACTTCAAGGAGCGCAAACTTGCGTAGTTTTGTACAAGAGTTTGGTGACAAAGTGTTTAGTACCAATGGAGAGATATTTCATTACAAGCTGTGTGATGTGAAAGTTACGGCAGAGAAGCGATTTACTGTGCAGCTGTGCACTGTAAAACTTCTAAACATGTTAAATGTTTAAGCAGATTATCTACAAAGGACAGAAGACAAAGTTTGTTGTTTAAAAACCGTTCCGCTAATTCTTCTTCTTCTTTGATGAACAATGGGCCGCAATTTTCAAAAGATCTGTGTCAATGGATAATCAGCACTTCAGAACATTTCTGGAGACATACACTTCTCATCCTATCCCAAGTGATCGATGTTAAGAAAAATTCTCTCTCTACATGTTATGAAGATATGTTAAATAAGATTTGAACATCTGTTGCTGACAACAGGGTATGGGTTTCCTTGGATGAGACTTCTGAAGTAGACGGCGGTATATTGCGAATGTTACAATTGGTACCCTGGAGATATATTTCTTCTTGACTGTGAAGTTCTTGAAAGAGCAAATCATTTGACTACAGCTGTCCTATTTGATAATTCCATGAACTTGTTGTGGCCAAATGGAATACAGTGAAATGTCCTTCTCCTGATAACATGCTGCTCCATACATGAAGAAGGCTGCCAAAGGACTTCAAATTCTCTACCTGAAAATGATCCATATTACTTGCCTTGCTCATGCATTGCATAGAGTGGCTGAAGAAGTTCTAAGATATTTTCCAAAATGTGGATAGGCTAATTTCAAACAGAAAGAAAATACTCATCAAGGCCCCTATTCAAGTACTGAAATTTAAAAAAGAAGCTCCTCTACTGCCACTTCCTCCACAGTCTATCATCATATGGTGGGGTACATGGTTGGACGCTGTGGCATATTATTGTGAAAATTACACAACCATTGGTTAATGACTTTGACAGCTGCGAGTCAAGATCAATTAAAGCTGTCAAGGACTTATTATCTACCGCTCTAGCACAAAATCTGACATATATAAAGTCAAACTTCTGTTCAATTTCAAGTGCAATAACTCATCTGGAAATTGTAGGGACTGAGCTCCGTGATGCGTTGGACATTGTAACAAGCATTGAGAATGAACTAAGCTGATCTCATGGTGAAGTAAGCAACAAGATTAAAACCAAAACAGAAAATGTTCTTCATCGGAATGCTGGTTGTTCAACAATAAGCAAGAATGCACACATACTTTCCGGTAAACCAGCAACATTTGAAGATGATCCAGAACTGTCACCAAACAAACTCATTCTTCAATTATGCTCCTGTCACATCATGTGATGTGGAACGAAGTTTGTGCAAATACAAAACTATCCTTAGTGACAATCGGCAATCTTTCAAATTTGTAAATATGAAAATGCATGTAGTTATAAATTGCAACCGTAACAGTGAAAACTGAGAAGTGAATAACTTGTGTTACAGAAACATTGAACTCTGAGATCCAAATAAACTTGTGTTCTTATATATTGTGTTTTTAGATAACAGAGTTAAGTTAATGTTTATATCATGTGCACCCGTGTTTGTCTAAAATTCATTCATCTGTAATCCGTCAAGATGATAGGACCACAGACTCTTCCAAAACAGTTCTTCCACTTGATGAGATCTAGAGCTTTCTCCTTCAAATGAAAATATCCTCTTCTGTCCCCAAGGTCATCCAGCATCTTCTTACGTCTTCTTCCTCGTCTTCTGGTCACTTCTATCCACCCCTCTATCTTTCCTTCAATAACTTCTTTTAGAAGGCCATTACCGCGTAAGATACAACCAATCCAATTAGCCTTCTGTTTTCTTATTTCATGTAGGATATTCCTCTGCTCACTGACTCTAAATAGCACTTCTTTTCTCACATAATCGGATCAACTGATCTTCTCCATCCTTCTCCAACACCACATTTCGAAGCTTCCCAGGTGTTTCTGATTTACTGGCCTAAGTGTCCAAGTTTCAGCAACATACAAAGCGATGCTCCAAACGTAGCATTTCACTAGTTTCTTTCTCAAATTTAAGTTCAATTTGCTGGTAAAAAGATTCTTCTTGCTAAATGCAGCTTTTGCCATGGCAATCCTAGATTTAATTTCACACGTACACCTTCCATCGTCTGTTAACAAGCAAAAATCAATATTAAAAAAAAAAACGGTTTAATCCAGAATGAAATGTCGCAGTTCCATTAGTTTTCTATCCTTCAGAAAAATAATAGGGCTAATTTGGTAAGTAGGGCCTACAATCACACAATTCATCATTTTTATTCTTAAACTCTATTAAAAGTTATAATTAAAATTGTGAAACTATATGTCCCATTTAATATTTATGGTCATATTTTACACTTTTTATGTCATATTTGACGTAATTTTGGGTCATAAGTGCATATATATTGTCGCGTATCGGGCGTATATCGCGACAAATAACTTCACGATGTATTTGATGTAGCGAATTTTATTTCACATTCGCACTTACAATCACCCAAATTACAGATTTACGATTACTGCTATCTGCAGTATCACAATTAGTACATTCCAGATGCCAGAATACAACTGACTAGTTGCTGCCCTGCTTCTTTTTTCATTTTGGAGGGGGTCATCCCCTCCACAAGGTCCAATCCTTCATCAGGTCTTTCGTCGGAAATTTCTTACATCGACGTAGCAGCTCTTGATGCATTGTTTGCACTCGCTGACATCGTTGTTCCTTCTGGTCTCCCAGCCACTTGCTGGCGCGAGACCTTGGTGCCAAGTCCTTTCTCCGGTATCTGAAGGGTCCCTGGGGAGTTTCCTTCTTGAAGTCATTTCTCCGTCGTGCCACTGTCGCGCGACGGGATATCTTCCTGCAGATGGCAGCCAACTTTATCCGGGACGCATGATCTCCTCGTGTCCAAGATTTCCTGAAGATGTTCCTCTTGCGCCATGCCACTCTTGCAGAGCGGGACACCCTCCTGCTGACGACGGCCAATTTGATCTGGGGTCCGCAATTTTCCTGTGTCGAGATTTTTTATTTTGTCGATTTCGGTCCCTACGCCTTTTCTTCTTCGGTTCTCCGACCGGCATTACTTCGGCGTCTTGTGCGGGTACCTCTCGTAATTCTGCCGCCTCAGGTTTCCTATTCGCTGAAGTCGGCTCTTCTTCTTCTGGACGTGCCTCCCTTTCTTGGCAGGCCATCGTCACTCCGACCGGTATCACTGTGGGGACCTCCTCTTGTTGTGCCGCCGCAGGTTTCGTGTCCACTTGGCAGGCTGCCGTCTCTTCCAGCCAGGCACTGAATTCGGCTTCTAATTTCGTCAGCATGCTATTGGCTTTTTCTTGAGTGGATTCTAATTTCGCCAGGAAATCCTCTTTGTCTTTCCTCCTATTGGCCTCCATTTCTTCCTTGTCGGCTTTTCTATTGGCCTCTGCCTTCGCCAGCATTTCGATTATCTGCTGCATCTCCATTTTGTAGCAGTAAGATACTTGATGCACAATAATCCAATTATTTGTCAGGCGTGTTTAAGTTCGTAAAAATTCTGACACCAAATTGTCACGTGTCTTGAGATCGAATCTCGTCGGTCACGTGTGTAAGTTCAAATCCCACTTCTGACACCAGTTGTCACGTGTTTGCTGGTCATCGCGACAAATAACTTCACGTCGTATTTAATATAGCGAATTTTATTTCACATTCGCACTTACAATCACCCAAATTACAGATTTACGATTACTGCTATCTGCAGTATCACAATTAGTACACTCCAAATGCCGCAATACAACTGACTAGTTGCTGGCTAACTCGGAACTAACTCGGAGGTAGCTCGCGTACTCACTCGGCGGTAGCTCCAGGACTAACTGACTGTCACAGTACAACTAACTGTGAATAGCCTTCGCTGCTCCCCATGTAGCCTCGATCGGACAATACTGAAAACGGCCACGTAATAAGCACCCTTGTTGCCTGGCGCTGTGTTGCTAGCAACGCTAGCGGTAGTAACCGCTGTTACTACCGTAACAATCCTGTTGCGTCACCATTACGTTACCATGCGGAGGAGGGGGAGGGGAGCGCTGACTCACCCGCCGCGTCACTGCTGGTGGGGGGGGGGTTCTCCTTTGCGCAACATGTCACAATATATTTACGATTTTTAGGTCATAAAAATCCAGGCCCTAGTAATAATGCATTCCTTGCAACTGTGCGATCCAGCTACCCGGGTTCATTTTTGCAGTTAGTTTCTACAGTGGACCTTGAAGATGAGATTCATCTTGAACTGACATTCTTTTCTGATGAGGCATGGGTTCACTTGCAGGGATACATAAATATGAAAAATAATTGCTACTGCAATTCACTTAATCCACATCTAACCCATGAAGCATGGCTCGATCCCGGGTCTGGTTAAGTGGGATTTGTGGTGGACAAAGTGATGCTGGGGCAGGTTTTCTCAGAGTACTTCGGTTTCCCTTTCCAATTTTCATTCCATCAATTGCTCCATAATCACCCTCACCTATCATCTGGGGCTGGTACAACTGGCCAGAAGTGGCCGCCGTACCAAGTGGACTCAGTTCCACCCACACCAAGTAAAAAAAAAATTATGTACAGGTCATTCACAGACAATTCTTTCAAGAGTTACAAAACAAAAAAGACTCTATGGCTGATTTCAGCAAGAAAAAGCTACTACCCACATTTCACATACGTCTATTTAAGCTTTGCCTGGTACTTTCGGGGAGAAAAATATCAGCACTGGTATTTCGCAGGCACATTCACCCAACCTTAATTCTTAGATATTTTCTTCTGTGGTTCTTTGCTTCAACAAATTCTGTGGCATGTGAACTGTATACTTCATTCCAAACATTACTGGCCACAGGCATACTGATTCACTGGCAAAATTTGTATGCGCCTTGCAGCCAGCAGTGCATCAGTTGCTGTGAACTGGCCAAGAAAAGTCAGAACCTCCGTCTACATGTAGATGTAGAAATTTCTTTATGTTCATTAATAGCTCTATTTGTGTGTTTAATTACATCCATTGTAGATTCCACTTCACCACAATTGTGTCTGTATTTTAGGATGTGTTGCCAATGTCAATTCTTCACTATTGCTTTTTATACCTCTTACACATTCTCCATATCTTATGTTTAGTCACCTTTTTGTCTGACAGAAAACAAAAAAATCTGTCATGACAACCAATCACCTGACAGCAGGTACAGAGGCCACTCCAACAGTGTCAGGTATATTAAATTTACTTAAAACAAAGGGCAACAGACAACACATGTTTTAATCTGTCACACATTGTCACAAATCTTTAGAATATCCTGATGATCCTGATTAGTTATCCTTTGCAAATCCTGAACACAATAACAGCTCTATGTCATTACACTGATACAGACTGCATCGAAGACAGAAAACACATAAATGATAAACTTCAGCATTTATAGATCCTGGGAACTCTATGATGTAGTAACAAAGCACTGCTTGGAGGAGTGGTACATCACACGCAGCATTCAATGTACTGCAGTTGCCTAGAAACATTTCAGGGGGAGGAAAAAACTTTCAAAATCTAGTCAACAGTGCAGTGGAGTTGTTTCATGTTCACAGAGAAGACAAGCGGCATTTCTGCACATTTGTGTTATCTGCCTAACAGTGCACATACAGCTCACCTCAGGTTCAGCCTTTATTTCTGGAAATGTTATTAGGACAGGATCCTCTTCCTCTTCTGCATCTGAGACTGCCTCAGCTTTTACATTCATGGCCTGATCTGCATCATGAGGTGTTGGGTATGTCTCACCATATGGGCCCACTAAAGCGTTCTCTGAATTTGTACAGTTCTGTAAAAACCATCAGATCCTTCTCAGAAATGTATGCACAACACCCTACATTAACCAGCGTATGTTCTCCTTGCTATGGCTGTTTCTCATCACATCTAACTCATAAGTTTTGTTTCGTACAGACGCTATTCTCTACAACTATCATTATGACTAGAAAGTACTCGGTTCATCGCTCAGTGACATTCCCAAGGAACTATCAGTCACTGCAGCAGTACAGAAAATATCTGCTTTCTTTGATGCCTAAAAACATCATAATGAAGAGCTCAACAACTTGTAACCTTCGTTGACCAAGCATAATTATATGATCAAGTCAAGAATGATGAGATGGGCAGCTCATATAGCAGGCATGGGGGAGAAGAGGAATGCATATAGGATTTGTTGAGAAAGCCAGAAGGAAAGAGACCACTAGGAAGGCCTAGGTGGGAACATAATTTTAAGTGGATCTTTAAGAGACATACAATGGGGTGGTGTGGACTGGATTCATACGGCTCAAGGTAGGGACTTCCGATGGGTTTTTGTGAACGTGTCAATAAACTTCCAGGTTCTGTACAAAGTTGGGAAATTCTTCAGTTGCTAAGTAAATAGTGGCTTCTCAAGGACTCACTCAGCTCCATGAAGTTATTTACTGTACCTAAAAGCTAAAGTCAAGGAGGATGAGATGGGCAGCTCATATAGCAAGCACAGGGGAAAAGAGCAATGCATACAGGATTTGCTGAGATAGTCAGAAAAGGCTCATTACTGTGGTCAACAGGGCTCCATACTCTGCGGCAAACAGGTTCGGTACAAATCGTTCCAAATTAGTTCTTTAAAATCTAGCTTAATAGCAACTTTCAATTCGCACTCAGGTCTCCCAAGTGGTCTGCTTCTCTCTGTATGCATTTCTCACTGTTGCATCTGCACCACATGACTTCCCCACATTACTCTCTTTGAACTCATTGCTCTCCTACATAATATCCCAACCCATTATTACCCAAGTGTAAGGAACTCTCCACATGCATTAGGCAAACAAAAGGAAGCGGGTCACAAAATATTTAGTTTCCTTGATGAAGAGAACTGACATATGAAAATAAAACTCTTGTCTGTGCACACAAGCATGATACACAATACTTTCTGTCAGAGCAAGAAATGTTTCTTCAGCTCCATACAGTACAATTCTTGTCACTCTTGTTGCAAGAGAATGCACAATCTTCTGTAACCTTCATCACATGTAAAATATCTTGTGGGATTCATTGGAATTAGCTCACAAGAGTCCTAGCAATTTGAATTCTTGGTTCTAACATGTGTTAACTAACTGAGAACAGTTCTGTGACTCCCTATGGATTTTTGCTGCTATAGAATTTCTCTCTAATACAGTTCAGTTTACACAAAATTTAATTTCATCTACATCCAAACTGCTTAAAGAAATGAAAGTGGTACATCACAAGCAGCATACATTCAACAAACTATAACTGTCTAGTGACACTTCAGAAAAAAACCTTCAAAGGCGAGTCAGAAGCAGAGTGGAGTTGTTCCATGTGCACAGACAGCCAGACAGATGGAGATGAGATAGACAACTGGAATTCCTGCCTATCTGTGATATCTGCCTAACAGTGGACATACAGAAGCATACAGCTCACCTCAGGTTCAGCCTTTATCTCCTGAACTGTAGTTTGCAAAGGATCCGCTACCTCTTCTGCATCTGAGCCTTCCTCAGCTTTTATATTCATGGCCTGGTTTGCATCATGACCTGCTGGGTATGTCTCACCACAGGGACCCTCTAAAACTTTCTCTGAATTTGTGCAGTTCTGTAAAGGCATCAAATCTTCTATCAGTCATGGCTATATAACACCACACATGAAACGATATATGCTGTCCTTGCTGTAGCTGTTTCTCATTAGATGTAATGCATAACAGCTGCTCTGTACAGATTTCTTCTCTACAGACTTCATAATCTTAGCAAGTGTAAAGTTCATAATTCAGGGACCATCCTGAGAAACCTGTGGTCCCTGTGGAAGTACAGATAATACATATCTGCTCTTTATGGAACCTAAGCACTCATTATTGTTGTTCACACATTCCCATCATAACTTTGCATCCTGTCACAAACCCAGTCCAAAATCCCATAATTTTACCTTTAAAATCCATCTTCACAATTGTCTCATTCTCTCAGGCATTGTCAAAATCTTTGTAACCATTTCTTATTCTCACATGTGTGCTACTTGACCTACCCATATCACCCTCTTTGAATTAATCCTTCTCCTACATGATATACCAAACTGTTATAATGTGAAGAACCAAGTAAACTCCCCAGATAGATTATGAAAACTAACAAAAGATTGGCATAAATAGTTTAGTTTCTAAAGATATGAGAATTGACTTGACAATAAAATTCTTGTCTGTGCACACAAGCACAAAACACTCACCATCCTTTCTGTCTCAGCAGGAAATGATTCTTCTGCTCTCTGTAGCAGAATTCTCGGCATTCCTGCTGCAAGAGAATGCAGAATCTTTCATAACCTTGAAACTTTATCACACATCATGCTTTTGTGGGTGGCAAATGAATTGATTTACAAGAATCCTTGTGATATAGAAGTTCAACATATATAAAATTACAGTGATAAAACTATACTGATATACAGAGTGACGTGGATTTCTTTGTTCTCACAGCAGAGGCCGGCAGAGCTTATGAAGCTTAGTGCAATTTGTGTAGTCTTTGCTTAGTTTTGAGGGCAGATAGTTCCCCCACGCTGAGTGAACCTCTTCCTTCCAAAACGTCGGTAAAAAGACTACCAGAGTACACGGAACTACGTCCTAGAAACAGCAAACCTACTCTACAAATTTTCACTGCACAGCGCCAAATTGCATTTGTATGCCTTGCAAATTCAACCAGTTTGCCATCGACCATCAGCTCTCACGACTTCCTTTATAAGTCGGTTTAGTATGTCTAACAGGCGAAAAAGGGCATAAAACAGTAAAAAATGTGCATTCTACTTGAAACATCACCCTCAGAATGGGCGCTGCGAAATTTAGCAGAATCCCAACTAGAACTTGCAACTGCGAAATAATATCACGAAATTTCTCAAAATACGAGGAAATTGAATTTATCTCTAATGGTCCTAATGATTCCCTAAATAACAGCCACTACTCACAAACTTTAGGCGTAATACCCAGCAGCGACGACTAAAGAATTCGTTGTAATCGTTCTAATCGTGGGGAGTTGTGGTCACTCGTCGTCTCCTGTGGACCCTGTGGACTCTGTAACACAGCCACAGAAATCACAGCGAACTGCACTGAACGCACTGAACGGGCTGGTGTACATGTAGCACAGCAGATGGATCTGTGTCATCTGTCGCCTAGGCCGGATGTGAATTTCCTAGGCCTTTCTTGTATTCAAAAATATTCTTTCACCACAATAAAAAATCATGTGTAGCCATTCACAGGGAACTTATAAATTCGGAACAGATTCTTTATTTACTTCGATAATGGATGTTAAGTTAATTGTTAAGATTTGGTAGTGGGAAATTTTGAGGGAATGTCAATAGCGTCAATAGCACCAATAACGAACATCGGGAAGAAATCATTACGCTTTCTGTCCTTAAAATGTTTCAGTATGGACCTATATACTGAGATGGCCGGGAACTTTTAAGCGGAATCTGAGGCCTAAAAATATACCGAGGAACCCCGAGAAGAGCACTCGATATAGTGACACAGACAACTTCACCTTGCTCTCTACAAAGATCATTGTCTTCTGGGATTTACGTCGAGTAATTTGGTAAACTACACGGCGTCAATTTTTTACTAAAACCCTATAAGATGGAGACAGCAGTTTCCTCTCAAACGTTAATGGAGGCATCAGATTTCTCCATGCAAATATCAAACAGACTACACGGCTAACACCCCATGTTCTGCTCTGAAGAAGGAGGCCCCGAAACGTTTCCAGATACCTATGAGACATCCCGCTCTTCTAAAACAAACATTGAAGACTGGAAATTCATCCGAAACTAAACTAAATGAGGTCACAATCACTGTTCTATTCTGAGGAAGGAGGCAAGAGTTTCCTCCAAAACCCTGAGACCTGTGTACCAAACAACACGGTCTCACAATCCCAGAAGACGGAAGTCTTAATGAAAATCTCGCTGACTCGCAATTCGCAGTATATACGATCAGGGTAAGGAGGACTTTAGTGAAATCCATTCGCTAATACATGTTCGCTATTTTAAAATAAAGACTCTATTTTAAAATAAAGACTTAGGAATGCGTGACGTAGGAAGCGGTACGCGCAACAGTTCGGGAGGTCTTGATGGCGAAATCAGGTCTGTGTGCTGAGACAGAAAGGAAGTGCCCACGCTGTGGATACTAACGTCATAGTGCCCAGGACATCGGGTCATCCGAAATAATTCTAAAGAAATTTCTACTTGATTCATTTGGACGACTAATTTAGAAGGAGCAATTGATTAGATTTAACATCTGAGCCGTTCTAAGGTTTAGCTCGCTCACGTAAGATGTCATCATGTTTCCCTTGACGGATTCCATCCCCACTATGCAGTATCCTGACGTCAGTCACGTGGTCCCATGTACCCTCTCGTGAAGGGGAGACTTGTACAGTGCAGTCGTGTAGACCAAGTTGACTTGGAATGTCGGTTACTAGCCAGCAGGTTTGTTGTGGAAAATATTGGTTTCGGCTGGGTCTGTTCTAAATTCCATTTTGGTGCTATCTGGCTGGCCGGTAAGGACTGCCCGCGGTCGCAAGCTGTTGCTTGAACGCTTGCGACGCGCGTTATTAGATTTGGTTTGGTATTTTTTCAGAATTAGACTTGTGTTTGTATAGCCTGAGTGTTTAACGTCCTAATATGTCTAGCGTCGACACAAGTCGTGCCGACGGGAAATTGTTCTGTTCTAAATGAGTTTGCATTAGTTTCTTGGTCAAATGTGTCGTTTGTTATTTATGTATTGTTATATATTTTTTATTAAAATTGTATTTATTCTTATCTAAGCCAACGAACTGAGAGTAGCTTCCTCCTCCTAGCTTGGATACCCCATGTCCATCTAGGGGAGCGTGGGAACCAACAATAGGGCCAGTAACGATTGCGCTGTGCCCTTCCTCTTCGTAATAATAATAACATAATAATAATCAGAGGGAGAAGAAGACGAACGGCACGGTGCACATTGGGTGGACTTGTCGTGACCCAAGATGTTGGCTGGTCGACTGAATTACGTTGGCCGAGCGGTAGCGTAATAATTCAGTGATGATGATTGTCAGTTGGCTGCCTGAGCGTGTATTCCAACCACAAAGGGCAAATACTCACTACAGATTATAGAGGATTTATTGAGACTGTGTGTATTTTACATACAAGCGCTGGCGGACGTAAACCTGGCCAGCCTTCTCCTAGCACCAACCCAGACCAAGTGCTCCCTTCAACTTCTCTCTTGTTCTTAAAACCTAATCTAAACTAAACTTGCAGCCCAAAGTCTCGAGACATGAACCCTCACGCAGATCAAGTTACACCAGCGGTTGTTAAATGATAGGTCCCAGACGAAACACTCCAGGACTCCACTAATTTATGAAAATGGCAGGGGTAGATATAACATTTTTTTTGTGGAAGCAGGTCAACCTCTTGACGTGCTATAAATTTTAGTAGAGGGCATGACCCCAGACATCAGACTCAAAGTTCCTAAAACTTCAAGGGGTTGCGAACCTTTGCAACACCTCCCCCCTTAAGATGGAAACATTTTCAAAAACAGGTGCTAATGTTTCCCAACACAAGTATAGGCTATATATACTACAGATTACAGAAACATAAATCTACCATCTACGTTTATAAGTCTTACGCACCCCTGAGTGGGTGCTTACAATTGGTACTGGATCCAATTCTGTCATCTCAAAGCTTGTTGCAGCTGGGAGAGATCGCAGAATGTGACTGCGAGTCTCCTGGTCAAGAAATCCATCTGTTATATTTTCATCTGATGATTTGAGTTCTCTTTGATTTATGACAGTTTGGCGTATACAGATTCTGCCACAACAGTCATCATCCAAGAGCCTTTTCAACAAGTTACACTTTTTACAGAAACAACAACAGATTAATAACATCATGACTACCATAGTTGTTATTCCCAGGTAGGAAAGGAATTTCAAATGATCAATTTTATGGTCTCTGTTCAGTTCAGCTTCATTTTGAATTATTAATTGTTCTACCTGGTCAACAGAGTGACTAGCGTATTTAAACGCATTTGAATGACCTAAAATATTTTTCAATGGTACGTCAGGTATGAATTTCATTGTATCGAGCTTTACTCTGGATCCTAAATGCTCACAGCAATCATAATGCAGTGTTACACTGGGAATAAAATCCTTATCGGTTCTGTTACTCGTGAAACTCATTTGGATCTGTAATTTTGTGTTTAGCCCTAAGGCATCGCATTTGCCAAATATTGATGATACACCTGTACCTTGTAGAATTATGTCACTGGGTTCTAAGTCGTTACACAAAATTGTCACCCTTTCCTTGTGTGACGTGGCAAATATCCACTTATTATGAGTAAGGGGTAACCAGGTTACATCATCAAGAGAAATGATTTTCTTTTTGCAGTCTAACGGAATTCTTGTAGTGGGCTCTAACAACCTGACCTCGCATTCCTGGTGAACATGTGTGGATTTTACAGGGAATGTCTGTTTACATACACGCCAGTCTGGCGAAATAACCTTACACTCATCTAATTCTAATTCATTCAGTTTAACATACACTTGTTTCAATGTATCTATCATGAGAAAGTCCTTTTGACTTTCAAGGAAAACGAAGGTATTTTCACTGTTATTAACTTTCGTGGGAAATGGAATGAGTTTGTACAAATGGTAAACAGCACTGTTCCCTAAGGGTATCTTCAGGACGTAACCCAAAAGATCGTTATTTAGAAACACATCGATATCAATTATGTTCATCAATACATGTTCGTAAGCCACCCATAGCCCCGAGGACGAGCTCCTCTTTCCGGCCTTCAGTCGACTTTAGACAGGGCGGATCACAACCAACGGCCGACCGTGGTCGTGGTTTGGCTAAATTAACATACACATCTGAACCTAAGTCAGTTAGATTATCGGCGTCTGGAAATTCACGGCAAGTGTTTGTCTTGGCAAACACATTCCCTTTGTTTCCCGCTACTATCGCAAACTTCCCATCTGCGCGTTCTCTAGTTTTGCGGTTTGCATTTCCAGTAAAGTTTCCATGTCGCTTTTTTCTTTTCCAACATGTATATGCGACATGACCTGGCATATTACAAAAATTACAAACTTTCTCTGCAGGAGCTGCCACTTTCACCTCTTTCGATCTGCCAGTCAGGAAGCATTGTGATTCCCTATGACCGAAACGTCGGCTGTTATTGCAACGCACACCCTTACTTCGGTCATTGTACTGAGATTTACGCTATATACCTTTTCTTTAGCAGAAAGTAACGCGCTTTCTTCCTCAGTACCTATCTCAGCGGCTTCTGTAATGTGTGTAGGGTTCCTAGCACGAACTACGGTCTGTATTCGTTCATTTGCTAGCCTTACGTAACTGGGATACCAACTTTGTAATACCGCACATTTCAGATGAAGTCGCGCCTTCTATAGCCGCGTCTCTGAAATCTGAACTCAATTGGTCAAGCCTACTGCACCATGCAGCTACTGTTTCATGCTTGGCTTGTCGGGCATTGAACATGGCGCAAGCGTAAAAATCTATTGTTCTCCTAGTAGCATAATGCTCCTTCAAAATGGCCTTAACACTAGCCCAATCATCGGCATCTTGCCGAACAAGTAATTTTGCCTTCGCCTCGCCTGTTATACGCGTGCGTACATACTTGTAAAATAAATCATATTTATCTGGGTTAATTAGCCCAAAAGCTGCATCGACGTTTTCGCAAAACTCTTTCAATTTGCGTTTGTCGCCGCTAAACGGTTCAGCTACCAATTTGAAAGCATCACTGACACATATATATTCGTCAGCCATTTTTTTTTTCAGATATACAGACGTGGACAGGAGGAACAGGTGAGCAAGAGTGACTTACCTTGTGCACTAGATTGCTCCCGCCTCCAATGGTTGTCTTCACGCCTCGCTTGCCTCTCAAGCGAAGCTGGACACACCCTCTGGCAACGCAGACTCGGATGCCGACTATTGGCCAGTCTAACGGCGTCACGTCCACAACAGCTCAGTACCTCCACCGGACAGGCACCTATTTGCCCGCGTCCTGGAATGACGTCCCGTTCTTGGAATCGCCCTGGTACCGCACAGCAATGGGAAACCACCTTCGTCGGATAGACGCCTTCTTGGAAGCGTCGTAAACCGGCGTCCTCGCGTCGGAAATCGTCCTGGTGATGACTTCCTTCGGGAATGGCCCACTCTCTTAATCACGTACACCAGTTGCCAGTCCTCCACTCTGCTAATGTCGATAGCGCGCTTGGTCGCTACCGGTCATCTTGCTGGTCGTGCTCAAAGGGTTTTTCCTCTATCTGTATTGGTTAAAATCTGCAGAATTCTTCCACTTCACCGATTTGCAACTACACGCAGAATTCTTTCATTTCACAGATTTGCAACTACACGCAGAATTCTTTCATTTAACAGATTTGCAACTACACGCAGAATTCTTTCATTTCACAGATTTGCAACCCCACACCTGACACCAGATTTTTCTCTCCTCTGTCGTGACCCAAGATGTTGACTGGTCGACTGAATTACGTTGGCCGAGCGGTAGCGTAATAATTCAGTGATGATGATTGTCAGTTGGCTGCCTGAGCGTGTATTCCAACCACAAAGAGCAAATACTCACTACAGATTATAGAGGATTTATTGAGACTGTGTGTATTTTACATACAAGCGCTGGCGGACGTAAACCTGGCCAGCCTTCTCCTAGCCCCAGCCCAGACCAAGTGATCCCTTCAACTTCTCTCTTGTTCTTAAAATCTAATCTAAACTAAACTTGCAGCCCAAAGTCTCGAGACATGAACCCTCACGCAGATCAAGTTACACCAGCGGTTGTTAAATGATAGGTCCCAGACGAAACACTCCAGGACTCCACTAATTTATGAAAATGGCAGGAGTAGATATAACATTTTTTTTTTTTGTGGAAACAGGTCAACCTCTTGACGTGCTATAAATTTTAGTAGAGGGCATGACCCCAGACATCAGACTCAAAGTTCCTAAAACTACAAGGGGTTGCGAACCTTTGCAAAAGACTAGACGAATATCGGTTAAATGATGTAATAATGAGATTTATTTTTTTCTGGAATAGGCCTACATTCAAATGTTGGCACTAAACTTCGCCGACAAGCGGCTGTCTCTCGGTTGATATAGTTCGCTTGCGGACTAAAATCACGTAGTTAAAATATGCCTATATTACACACACTGCAGGTAAACCCTGGGCAAATTATTGACAACACGTCGGTCCTGGAGAAAGTGGAAATAGGATTTGAAAATTCCTACCATCCCAACTTTTCTCCCTCACACCTCTACAGAGTAGAAATTGTTGTTAGGACAAATCAGGAGTTTAGGGTTTTTTTTTTGTGCCACTGTCAAATTGCCGTGACATCTATATGACGGTTTGTGTAAAGGTTAGGGGCAGCAAAGCCCGCAACTGGCTCTTCTTACGTGTATATAGCCTTGGGGCGAAATGCACGGAAAATTCAATCAATAACATTGTAACGCGTTTGGGGGACTGGAGCGCGGTATGGATTGGTAATTGTTATTAATAATATATGATATAAATTTGATATGATATAATATAATGTAATATTATAGACGACCTCTGTAGTCTAGTGGTCTGAGTTTCTGGCTACAGATCCATAGGTCCCGGGTTCAATTCTCGGCATAACCAGATTTTCTGAGAAGTAGAGGGTCTGGAACCAGGTTCTCTCAACCTCGTGAGGATAATTGAAGAGCTGCGGTCTAGAAAATCGAGATTAACTGCCGTGGGTATCCGTTGCGCTGACCACGTGGCACCCTCTTTCCGCTAAAGTTGGCAATAAATTCGTGACAAGTAGTAGTGGCTCGGTCGGTCGGTATAGTTCGCTTGTGGACTACAGGTCACGGAGTATTTTGTTAATATATTATATTATAATTGTCCGAAAGCTCCAGACGTAAAGCTGGTAGGGGTATATATTCCGTGACAGCATGGTTGTCCAAGGTTATTAGAACACATGGAGAAGAACGTAGCACGATCCGTGACAAAATGGCTTTCCCATCAAAGTAGCCCTCGGACTACAGGCAAAGGGGTTTGGATAATATAACATAATATAGTTGTCCGAACGCTCCAGAAAGGAAGCTGACAGGGGTATATATTCCGTGACGGTATAGCTGCCCAGGGTTATTTAGACTTGCATGGGCGTAGGATGAGAACCCGGTTTGAATAGATTTTGGAATTATAATAAAGCACGAATTCAAACACACTTTCAATTTTTGTAATGGGTGAAGGCGATCGGTAGAAGGTAGTAAGGGCTTCAGTCCAAGAGGCGCGGATACTCTTATGTTGCTTTGTGTAGAAAAAAAACCTAGTTTCTGGGACCTCAAATTCCACCCTCATGGTGAATTAAGTATTCGCGGTGCTCCGACTGGTTTAAGTGCTAGGATGGTGTAACATTGAATTGTGTGACTGGTGACTGACAGCTATGCAGAGACAGTTTTTACATCAAGCTGTCAGTTGTCGTGCATAATATCTCGGTACATAACCTGTATAGAACTGATAGTTTTGGAGGCCAGTGTTTTCGATAAGTGAACTTCGCTCACAACAGTGTGGCCCTCCATTCAGAGTAGACCACAAGATTATATCTGCATATGATATCAGAGAAATCATCACCAGGCAATAGCAAACAATGTGCAACAGCGAACACGTGGACGCATAAAGAAGAGTAAAGTAAATTAAAGGCATCCCTGTAACAGGCCTTGGATGCCCATAGGGTTGTGAGATGTTGAGAGTCCCACATTTTCTAGACAATCCGCTCATAGATGGCTGTAAGGCTGTCAGCCCTACGCGCCGGCCGCCCTTTACCCTCAAGAATATTCTTGGTACTCATTTCTGTTAGAGGCTGAGTCGACCCCAGGGCCATAGTGAGGCTGGAAGGATTAGGCAGATTGAAAATCCCAATGACCTCATCGGGATTCGATCCCGCGACCTTCCGGCTTGTAGCATAGTGCCTTAACCATCTACGCTACCGCGGGCCCCCACATAAACAGAATATACTTTGGAATTCTATTCATTCAGGGAAGTGCAGCAATATTTTTCGAAGCACCTGGTTATGTCGACGATGATATCGGTCGAAACAAGTAGTGCACGAGTGGCTTGGTAAATAATTTCAAATTCGAAGACGTGAATGCATATCAAGTAGATTCGAAATTAAATTACAAGTTTCTTAAAGGTGTTGATGTGTTGTGGTCCATTGACATTCGTCCCATCACCACTTTATATGTAACTCCTGTAATACATACGAGTACTTACATACATATATATATTTCGTCTCTATAGATCATTGTTACATGATATAGGATATGTCAGTTGCTGTACATTAGCGGATTACAGCAAGAGAATGAAGATACAATACTTACAATTGTTTAAATTACATTATAGTAGACTACAATAGTTAGAGTTCGTATAGTGTGAGCTGGAATCCATATTAGGTCCCCTCAGCATGTCGGCTTCCATATGTCCTATTGTACCTGTACCGGTGATTATGTTTATGGGGAATTCGATGGAATGAGGATTGGCAAGGGAAACCGAAATACACAGAGAAAACCTGCCCCAACGCCAGCCGGAATATACAAGGTATACAAAAAAGAATGACACGGTTTCAAAGTTAATAAAAAAAAGTGGGAACATCCAAGTCAAAGTCAAAGTCATGTTGCAAATGACGGTCAGTCAGCCTGTCAGTCTTGGTGTCGAGACCCAGCTGCGGCTCATGACCAGATGTTTTCTTCTTTGTGAAAGTTTCTATCCTGCCTTATTGGGGGCGCCTACTATGACGAGAGGTCGGGTCTGTCATTTGCCAGTCATAGTCAGTCTATTGTCAGTATCTACATATATTTACAATTTAATTCAAGATTTAATTTCTACTTCTATGTACTATATATACAAGGCCTCTGTCAGTCCAGGCTCAGTACAGCAGATTATGTCCTATTTCTAGATGTATTCGCTACCACGGCAGTCTATTCACTTGAACGGTCATAGGCCTGACCGACGCCAAGTTTAAGCCTCTTATACTATCTGTGTCGGGCTTCGCCTTGTCCGATGTTGCGAACATTCTCATTCTAATGATTTTGCATGACTTCTGCTTGTTGCCTGCATAATTTTGTTATAAAGTCATATACGTACGGGATTTTGAAAGTCATGTGCAAATCACGGACCGGTGTGCGCCTTGGAAAATTGCCAATGGTGCGGAGAACCTCGTTTTGCAGGCGCTGCAATTTCATTAGATGGGTGTCTGCCGCAAACTCCCAGGCGGGAATAGCATAAGTCATTACAGATCTAATAAGAGCTTTATGGAGGGTCAATTTAATGTTAGTGCTCAATCGCTCACTTTTGGAAAAGGAATATACTCTAATGAATGTTCTGAAGGCCTTGGCTTCGATCATTTCTATGTGTAATCTTCAGGTCACTTTCTTATAAAAGATTACACCTAGATATTTTGCGCTATTTAAATGGAATATTTCTTCCATTTAAAGTGAGACAAGACTCAGGAGGTCGACGACTACGAGAGAAAGAGACACCCCGAGTTTTATCTTCATTAATTTTTATATACCAGCGCTCACACCAGGTGTCCATTGAGCTGAGACCGCGCTGGAGCTTTCTAACAATAAAACCCTCTTTGCGATCTGTCGCGTATAGACAGGTGTCGTCCGCAAAGAGGGCCAGGTGAACACCATCTGTTTGGGGGGCATCATTTATGTACAAGTTGAAAAGAGTACGGGAAAGGACAGAACATTGTGGCACCCCTGATTACATTTCTCTTGGCGTTGACATTTCGCCTTCATCCGAGACCATGAATTTGCGTTTAGAAAGAAAGGACCCAATAAGCTTGGTCAAATTGTTTGAGAATTCCAATTTTGATAACTTAAACAGCAAGCCTGCGTGCCACGTGCTACCAAAGGCTTTTTCGATTTCCAAGAACACTGCAGCCGTAGACATTTTATTGTTGAAATTAAGGGTCACGTGGTCCGCCAGCCTCATATATTGCAATGTCGTGCTGTCACGTGCACGAAAACCAAATTGATTTGCGTTGAGCAGGCCTCTTTCTTCAATATATTTACGGAGGAATTTCAAAATTACTTTTTCGAATAGTTTTCCTGTCGTGGACAGGAGGTTGCTCGGACGTAAATGTTGACGAAATTTCGAGTCTTTAGCCGGTTTAGGTAATGTTATTATTTTTGTTTTCTTCCAAATAGTTTTAAAATGAGAAAGCCGAAAAAATGATTGAATAAATGAGTTAGGTGAACCAATGGTCGCCTTGGAAGATGCCAGAAGGATTAATTTTGGATGCCGTCAATTCCACAGGCTTTTTTTTTTTATTTCAGAGATTTTATTAATTCTGAATGTCACGTGATCTGATCCTTAGTTGGGGATTTCATCCACGGCTTCCAGCAGAGCTTGAGCTCTAGCCTCCACCCGCTCTTCATGGTTTTCGTCGCACAGGTCATGTGGCGTAAACTGAATTTCCAAACAGTCGGCAATTTCGTTAGCCTTTTAAGAAGGATAGAATTTAAGGACAGAAGAACCATGAAAGCAGTTGGTGCCCTTGGTCCATCTCTCTTAAGGAGAGATTTCGCAATGGGTCATATATCCTGAGGTGTGACTTCAGCGTTACCTATTTTTATTTCCCATCGTTCAAGTGCCTTTTTACGAGTCATTCGCCTGATTGATTTGGTGACCCAATTGAGTGCCGTTTTACACGCTGGATCCCTGATCTCTTGCCACAGTTTTCGTAGCTTCTGTTTATATTTTATCAAACGATCTAGACCAGGAAGATCGTTGTTTATGTCCGAAAGTGTAGCTTTACTTGTCGACAGCCTATATGCCGAAGCAATAGAGGCTGCAAATTCGCGTGCCGCTTTATGGGCTTCTACCCCCGAATTATTTTCTAGTTTAGGTGATATTAATTCAGAAGCGAGGCTTTGAAACCGCTCTCAATCTGTAAATTTTTCAATGGGTTCCGAAAGTTTCCTAATTTTAACGTGATCGAATATGTGGAACATTATTGGTATATTCCCTATTCAAAATTGAGCGATTGAGCGCTAACAGTAAACGGACCCTCCATATTTCTCTTATTAGATCCGTATTGACTTATGCTAGTCCCGCCTGGGTGTTTGCGGTAGACACCCATCTAGTTAAATTGCAGCGCCTGCAAAACAAGGTTCTCCGCACAATTGGCAATTTTCCGAGTCGCACACTGGTCCGCGATTTGCAGATGGCATTCAAAATCCCGTACGTATATGACTTTATAACAAAATTATGCAGGCAACAAGCAGAACTCATACAAAATCATGAGAATGAGAATGTTCGCGACATCGGACAATGGGAAGCCCGCAACAGAAATTATAAGAGGCTTAAACTCGGCGGTGGTCAGGCATACGACCGTTCAAGTGACTACAGTGCCATGGTAGCGAATAGTACTGGAAATAGGGCAAAATCTGATGTACTGAGCTTGGACTGACCGAGGCCTTGTATATATTGTACGTAAAAGTAAGAGATAAGTGTGTATTTAAATTTATGTAGACACAGATATTGGGCATGTTTACAGACTGACTGACCAATGACAGACCCAACCTCTCGTAGAGAGGGCGCCCCACATAGACAGGACAGTAACGTTCATTCAAAAGAAAAATCTGCTCATGAGCCCCAGCTGGGACTCGACACTAAGACAGACAGACTGACTGACCGTCAGTTGCTACATGACTCTTAATCTGACTCGCAAGTCAGTGAGGATAGTTTCCCTGGTGTCGGGAGCATTCAGTGATAGAGTCAGGATAGTCAGTCACTGAGTGAATAGTCAGAGTTCAGAGTGTGAGTAAGTGGATCAGTCGTGTGAATGAGGTCAGACTCAGGATTCAGTGAGTCAGTTCATGACTCATTGTCGGGTCAGGATCATGAGAGTGAGGAGTGGTCAGTGATCAGTGGAGACTGTGTATGATTCACATAGTGCAGAGATTTTTGAGAGTGATTGAGAGGAGTGATTTTCGAGGAGTGTAATTTTCGGGAGTTAAGACTGGAGTTAGATTAAGCTATTTCAGTCTTAGTACGTTACAGAGAGAATTTGAGAATTTTTTGTGGTGTACTTTTTTTGCGTTGGGGCAAAGTTTGAAGTGCTGCCGTACTTCGACAAACTGGCTTTAGGCATGGCGCTGTTGGTGGCCACTCAGTGCGAGGTACGATGGCGTTCCGTGCTGGCTTCCTTTGACAAGCAACATGAAAAGTTACTAGTCAACAATCCCGATGCAACGGATGAGATCAACTTAATCCGGATGGCGCTCGTGAAAATAGGACAGCTCATCCAGACTTCTCCGCAGAAAAATGGCAAGGGAGATACGTGGAAACGCCTGCTAGAAAAAACAGAGACTGAGAAGACGATATTATGTAAGCATCTGGACGGGAAGGCCCTGTTCACTGGAATGTTGAGACTCTACGCAGCAATATGCAGGGAACTGGTGGAGTCTCTCCTGCCGGGAACCACATAAGACACACAGTATGCGCCCCACAGCAGACGTCGAAAGAGAAACAGCGACTCTGATGACGGCAATAGCAGCACCAAGAAGGAGGCAAATGAAAGATCCAGACCATTCTCTGTCTACCAAAAGCCGCGGCCTGTAACAACAAGGAATTTCTTTCCCCGCTCAGGTCCGTACCCATGGATGGAACAGAAAGTGGTGAAGGGCCATCTACGGAGGAGACACTTGCAAAGGCAGACCACCGCCTATAATCCTAACTTCTGAGACTATTCTTCTTAGCTTTCAGGAAGAATTGAAAGCTGTTGTGACATGGGAATTCTTCTTCCGGAACATTGCACCCGGTACCCGAATCACATCCAAAAATATGGAAGATTATAAAGCAACACAAAACCTACTGAGTCAAAAGGGCCTCCCATTCTTTACCTTTTACACCAAAGGAGACAAACCTGTGAAAGCTGTTATCAGGCATCTGCCGAGTAACACCTAGTCAGAAGGCATCACAGTGGCTCTTCAGGAGCTGGGCTACGAAGTCGTCAGCGTTAAGCAGATGACGGCGAAACGTCTTCTCTGACAGGAGGAGACACCCTCGTATCCCTTCCCCGTTTCCTTGTCACCCTGGCTAGAAACCACAAATCCCAGGAAATCTTCAAAATCACCAACCTCTGAAACATAATTGTCAAAGTAGAGGCTTACAAATAAAAAAATGGTCTCACCCAGTGCTACAACTGCCAGCGTTTTGGCCACATTTGGGTCCACTGCAGGCAACTTCTTCGATGCCTATGGTGTGGGGGTGGTCACCGCCATCGTGAATGCCCCCAAAAGGAGAATACCGAGAGCATCCCAAGATGCTGCAACTGTGAGCTGAAAGATGGGGAATCACCACATCCAACCAATTACAGGTGCTGCAGTCATGCGAAGGAGGAGCTGCGGCGAAGCAAAAACCATCGCGTCACAAACCAAGGGTCTTCAGGAAGAACGTTCTTCTCCAAATATGCAAAAGGCGAGCGGACGTTCGCCTCTGTTCTACACAGCCCGGTGGAAGCGAAGCAACCCTCAGCACAGCAGAAAATGTCCAAAAGTCCTGAGGATCAACAAATGACCAACAAAATTTCAGGTCAGTCAGTGCAGGAAAAAATTGTAAATAGTAATGCAACGGACGATATGTTCGTTGCTTTCACTATGGTGCAGAAGATTATGACAGGGCTCTCAGGTGCTACATCAGAAGAGGAAAAATTTGCAGTTATCAACAAGGCCGTTTTAGTCTACTGAATCGCAATGGTGGTAACAGTCTGTGGGATGTCGTATGAAGAGACAACCACTAGTTGAACTGTCCTATAGGATTTATTGCAGCTGCACAGTATACACAGATGAATAATGACAATAGTGAACTGTAGAATCTAGACTGTAACTGTCAGTCAGAGTCAGAGTCACGTTACCACTGACGGTCAGTCAGTCTGTCTGTCTTGGTGTCGAGCCCTAGCTGGGGCTCATGACCAGATATTTCTTTTGTATGAAGGTTACTGTCCTGTCCATGTGTAGCGCCCTCTCTGACGAGAGGTCGGGTCTGTCTGCCTAGAGTCGGACATATAGAAAACATGTCACTGTCAGTATTGTTATAGGCTTTGCCTAGCAACAGCTGTTTACTCATTGTTGCTAATCAATGAAGCTTGCGTTGTCAAGCTTGTTTGAATATGGGCAGCTCCCACAAGTCCATAGGCCTCTGAAAATTGTAGCGTTCAATGTCAATAACATTGGGAGACGGGCCTATGATCTACGAAAACAGATGCTAGACCTAAAAATAGATGTGGCCCTTTTCTCGGAGACACATCTGCAACCACATATGAGATTCTATATTTCAAATTATCATATTGTGACATGTTGCGCAAAGGAGAACCCCCCAACCAGCAGTGACGCGGCGGGTGAGTCAGCGCTCCCTTCCCCCTCCTCCGCAGGGTAACGTAACGGTGACGCAACAGGATTGTTACGGTAGTAACAGCGGTTACTACCGCTAGCGTTACTAGCAACACAGCGCCAGGCAACAAGGGTGCCTATTTCGTGGCCGTTTTCCGTATTGTCCGATCAAGGCTACATAAGGAACAGCGAAGGCTATTCACAGTCAGTTGTACTGAGTCAGTCAGTTAGTCCTGGAGCTACCGCCGAGTGAGTCCTCGAGCTACCTCCGAGTTAGTTCCGAGTTAGCCAGCAAGTAGTCAGTTGTCTTGTGGCATTTGGAGTGTAATAATTGTGATACTGCAGATAGCAGTAAGCGTAAATCTGTAACTTGAGTGATTGTATGGGCGAATGTGAAATAAAATTCGCTATATAAAATACGGCGTGGAGTTATTTGTCGCGTTATACGCCCAACACGCGACAATTGGTGTCAGAAGCGGGATTAGAACTTACACACGTGACCTTCGGGATTTGAACTTACACACGTGATCAACGAGATTCGAACTCAAGACACGTGACAAATTGGTGTCAGAATTTTTACGAACTTAAACACGCCTGACAAATAAATGGATTATTGTGCATCGAGTATTTGACTGCTACAAAATGAAGAAACAAGATATGCAGCGAATAATCGAAATACTGGCAAGAATGGAGGCCAGCATGAAAACACATCACGAAGAGTTGGAGGCCGATAGAAAGGAAGAAAGAAAGGCGGAGAAGGAAGAAAGGAAGGCGGAGAAGGAAGAAATGCTGAAAGAGATTAGGGTAATCCAAGCAAAAGCAGATGCCGACCGCAAGAAATGTTCCGCACCCATCAAGAAAAGGCGGAAGCAAATAGAAAAAAAGACATAGAAGAATTCCTGGCGAAATTAGAATTAAATGAAGAGGAAGCAAGTAACATGCTGGCAAAATTAGACGCCGACTTCAACGCCTCGCAGGAAGAGACTTTGGCTTGCCTAGTGGACACGAAACCTGCGGCACAACAAGAAGAGGTCCCCATAGTAATACCGGTCGGAGCGGCGATGGCCTGCCTAGTAATGGAGGCACGTCAAGAAGAAGATCTGGCCTCAGCGAACAGAAAACCTGAGGTGGCAGAATTACAAGAGGTACCCGTACAAGACGCCGAAGTGATGCCGGTCGGAGAACCGAC